>NC_071611.1:80361070-80420700 GCF_024509145.1 Vidua macroura
ATTAAAATCTTCCCATTTAATTTAGTTGGGTTTGGCTCACACTATTAAATTTTGGTGGTGATGGGGTATTTTTTTTTTTTTTTTTAATAAGAGAATCAAGTCCAAAGTTTTTCTGGAGGCTTGAAATGCTAAATAATTTGTTCCAGCACTTAAAGCAGTTCACTGACTGCCTAAATTACTTTTTAATGCTCCAGTATAGCTCTGAAAAGAGGCTTGCTGATTTATCAGTAAATGCACCTTTGTTGACAGCTGTTGTCCTTTATGCACTACTATTTTTTTGTAATGGTTTTCCTCCTTCTAGATGATTATATGTCACAGTACCCTAGCTTTGGTAGCACACATCCTAATATAAAATAAACTATGTTCTGGGGAAAATATATAATTTTAAAGTGACTAATTCTGACCCGCAAAACTGGCTTCAGTGATTAAGCCTGTCTTGGGGACCAGGACATGGAAATAACCTCCAGAAATATGAACAGTATATATTTTTTTTTCCAGATAAATGGAAACTTAAAGGCAAAGTTATTAGGAGCATATACTAATAAAAATACAGGCTGTCTTTTGAAATTCTTGCTAGTCAAATTCTTAGAGGAATCTGCTGCAGCAGTGGCATCATGATTTGTGAGTCTCTTATTTTTACTTGCTTGTTTTTGAAAAATTCCTTTTCAGAATCTTTAATAATCCTCCTTCTTTCTTTTTTTTTCTTTTTTTTTCCTACTTCGCTTTTTCAACCATTCTGTTGAACAGCAGCTAGGGTTTGATTTCTAATGAGATCATTTGCCATGATTTATAGCTTGTTTTTTCTCAAGCCAGAACCTCTCACATTGACTCATGCTGGGTATTATTCAATTGCTCAAATAGCTGTATTGAATTCAACTGGAATACTGAAGGACTATCAATGTTTCTACTCAATGAAAAAGCCAAGACTAGCAGAAACCATCCCTGTTTGAATTCCTGCTGTGAAATATTACAAAATCAAGGTGTGCAAAGGAAGCTAGAACCCATTTAGAGAATCACTTTATATCTGAATTAATTCCTATCACTTCCAAGTATTAAATACCAAGAGATGAGGGGCTCACATTAAAAAAAAAAAAAAAAAAAATGGCCCACAGATTTTTTTCTGCCTATGGTGAAATTTATATTTCCTTATCTTATCTCAATCTATCAAACAACTCAGTTCTACACATGATATTTATTGTCTCGTACCTCTTATCACAGCAGAGCCCTGCAAATTAGATTTCCCTTTGTGTCTCTATTTAACTGTCTTCACTGAGGAAATAATGTCACCCCCATCTGTGTTTTAGCTGGAGCAGGTATCAAGGTGTATGTGTTTATTTTCTTCTACTGTTCAACTTTTCTTTTGCAACCATTTACCGCCTAATGCTGGCAAAATAATAAAAATAAAAGGTCGGTCTGTGAAAATGTTCTCAATTTAAAACACTGTGTAACTGGCATAAGAAAAGAAATAAAAAATAGACATGAGTGGGAAGAGGGTCACTTCTCTTACTCAGATTTTAAGCTACTCTGTAAGGAAAATTTCTGCATTTCTTAAGATGTTCAGTGTTCCAATGTCTTAGCATACTACAATAACTGTCAAAACCCAAGTAGATAAATTTCTGAGGGTATTTTTGCAAATCAAATGCATTCTTAATACTTTTTTTTTTCCCCAAATTGAATTCTTAATTTTTTTTTTTTCAGTTGAAGCCTGAAATAAGAACCCAATATATTGATCCAAAAGCCTCTTTCGGGGGAAATAAATGCCAAGAAAACATGTCATGCACACCTGCTGCCAACTGCCTTAAACAAATAATAGTAAGCTTCAAACTAAACCAGGGTGGTTTAGATAGATATTAGGTTCTTTATTCAGAGGATGGGCAGGCTGTCGCTGCCCCTGGATCCCTGGAATGTCCAAGGCCAGGCTGGATGGGGCTTGGAGCACCTTGGAATGGTGGGAGGTGTCCCTGCCCATGGCTGGGGTGACACTGGATGGGCTTTAAGGTCCTCTCCAGCACAATTCTGTGATCATGATTCTATGTTTCTACAATAATTAAAGCTGGTGCTAACTACACAGAATAAGTAAACAAGAGGGGTTTTTTTTGGTTTTTTTTTTTTTTTGTTTTTTTTTTATTGACTCAGAGAGATTAAAAGGATAGAAGTTACTGATGTTTTGTGCTTTAAATCCGAAAAGGCACAGAGGCGCTGTGCTCGTTGTGATTTCCCTTTTTGTGCACTGAGGGCTGGATGAATAGATGTATCAGGAAAAATCAAAGACCAAAAAGAACCAATATCCTGTCTCCTCTCATGTTCTCAGTTGGATATTTGGAGAATGAATGACTATTAATATTCAGTTTATAACCAAATTCCATATGTAGGGTCTGCTACTTGCAGCATTTAGCCACCTGTGGTACCTGCAGAGGTGGTTTCAGACCACCATGAGTTGTTAATTAGATCCCAGAAGATTACCAGTGGTTTTTCAAATCTTAAATTTAAGATTTAAATTTAATCTTAAATTGATGTATTTAAGCTCCCCTTCAGCTCAGACTTTTGGGGTCCATTCACTTCTGACCTGCTGTGTGACAGTTCCTTGGGCTGAGAAAGTCTTTCATACTTGGCAAAGTATTCACTTCCAATCCAGAATTACTTATTTATTTGTATTTGTCTTTGTTTAGATGTGAAAACACATCATCCAACTTAATTCCTCACTGCCAATGTTATTTCTAATCCTCTCACCTCCACTGAAGGATAGGATGTAGAATTCAATTCATACCCTGTTCAGTATTTCAGTACATTAAAGCTGAGTATCAAAGGATATATTTTCTTTCTGTGTAAGAGTGCAGTCCACAGAATTTTAATATTTCTTCTTTTTATTTCCTCTTTTTTTTTTCCAACTATTCTACAGTTTTCTAATGTAAAGTATGTTAAACTGCCCTTCAAAAAATTTTTATCTTCTGATTCAGTAGCTGTAAGAAAAAGATATTTGGAATTATTATTGCTGAAAAATATTTAGCAAAATAGTAATAATATCAAAAATGTTTAAGGTTCAGTGTATGATTTACCCTCTCACATTTACACTTTCATGAATTTCAGGTGAACTTTAGCCTGAGAAACACTAAGTTACAATATAAATATGGAATAGAAGGTAAGGATTTAGTTGCACAGTATTGTAATAAAGTGACATTGAATTATATTGAAGAAGTAATATTATGAATAAACAAAAAAGCAAATTTTTGTAATGAAGAAGCATTTTTTTTACATTTAACCAGTATCCCTGAATTGTAGCATTCAGCATCCATTACATGAAATAGAAAATAAGATTCATAACAATAAATTGAAACTAATTTACAAGACAAGATTTTCATGTTAGTGTTTTCAGAAAACAACCATTCTTTTAAAATTGAGCAGTAATGTAGCATCTTATATCATTTTTGATTTTAATTAAATTTTAATGTGTACTGCTTTATTTCCTTGCATTTATTTTTGCCACAAGTTGATTTTAGGCAGTTCTTGAATTATTATTTTTTTTCCCCTGGGATGATTTTGTTATTAAAAACTTATAATATTATGTACTGGAAAAAGAATAAAACATTTGCAAATGAAAATGGCTTTCTACTTTTAGTCTCTGTGATAACTTCCTTTAGTAAATATTGCAGTATCAAATACTGAAATGAATGGTCACTTATGGAATCAGTGTTTCATATGTGGTTTTGATACAAGAGAATTTGTCACAGTGAGATCTTTGGTTGTCTAAACACATTATACAAAGAGTTTTCTGAATTTCCTCTGGAGGACACAAGACATTCTGCCAGAGGGAGAAAAAGGAAGCTCAGTTATGTGTAGGATAAAATGAATCTTTGTGTTTAAACCAGATAACTTTGAATGTATGCAAGTTAAACACTGAATTTACAAAGCAGAATCACTCTGGTGAGGGGCTGAAACTGCCTTTTTACTTCTGTGTAAGATCAGAAAATTGTTAACATATAGTCCAATTCTTTCCCCCCAAAACAGGTCACACAAATATGTGTAACAATGCAGTCTACTGAGTAACAAAATGCTGCTGAGAAGCAATGCAGATTTCAGTCTGCACAAAAATCTGGGGCAGCACCAGCTCTTTGAATGGCCAGGTAATTTCATTTCTTCAAACACAACGCAGCAATGCATTTTTACAAAATCAATAGGTATTTAGATTACAGCTAGCATGGTTCTCGAGGCAGGCTGCAAATGCCATGGAATTGTACTCCAAGGCACTATTTCTGCCTCTTGTATCAGCTCTTCTGGAGTCTTAATCACCCAAATATCTCCTCCAAACTCCAAGAGAGACCTCAAATTGTCCCTGGATTTGAAGGGTCCCCAAGCCAAGGAAGACACAGCAAAAACAACCTGTGATGTGTCTTCTAATTAAAAACCCGAGAAACATTATAGCTTGGATGTTCACCTGCCACCCATTAACACTGCACATAAAAAGTAAAACCACAAAAAAAAAAAAAGAATTCCCCTCCTGTAAATATCTACTTGATTCAGTGGAAAATGACTGCCTCATTTGTTCATAAAATCAACTGCCTGTTAGCTGTTTGGTTCCTGCAATTTCTAGAAGGTTCTGAAGCCTACTCTCTGGTAGGAAAGCCCCTTTTATGATGAATCATTTTCAGTCAGATAGCCCAGAGATTCAGATTTAAACTGATCGCTGTGCTTATTGCTTGGCTCCAAAGATTAAATGAAAATTGAGCTGAGATTAGGCTCACCACTCTGTGCTTGAATTTAGTTTCCAGTGAAGGGCTGAAAGTAGCTATTATTGTTCCCCCATCCTGAAAGGCTGGATGGGTGCTTAGCAAGTTCTTTAATAAAGTGCACAATTCTCCTTTTTTCCCCCCTTATCTCTCCCCATAATGACATACAGTTCATTTTGTTGCAGTTTATTGGCAGGCATGGTAGATTTGACCAACAAAATCAATACCTAGTGCTGGATCCAGCACATTCATGGGGCAATTTGGAGACTTGCAGGAGTTTTATGTTAAGAATTTGCAGAAGAGATACAGTGCCCTGGTAACAAGAAACAAATCTTAGACCTTAGGCTTATCCCAGCTGTAGACAGGAGGAACTGGACAGACACATTAATAAAGTCTACTAAACCATTTTGGATCTGAAAAGTGCACATATATTGTTGCCCTATCTCTAAATTCTCTTTCTCTTTGTGTCTCTGGGTTTGACATAACAATTTTTATTTCTTCTTCAGGGAAAAATGCACTTAAATTGCTGTTTCCTCTGTATTCCAGAGTCCTTAGGTCAACGTTCACAGCATTTTAGAAACAAGAGTTTTATAACTTTTGAACTGCCACAAGGATTTTTTAGGTATTTTGCACAAAAAGAAGCAAAGAGTGAGAATACAAAATATTTAAGTGTTCAAAAAAAAATTTGTTGAAAATAATTCATTTTTATTTTCCCCTTTAGGCTAAAAGCAATTTAATAGCTAGCTATCATGGGCATTCATATTTCTATTCCAAAATTACTATAAAATATATGCAAGCATGTAAGGGAAGTAACCTAGAGATTCCTGTGATTTTTTAAAACTCCTGAAATGTTTTAAAGTAGAAAATCTCTATGTGTGATAAGATACACATAAAGAAAATAAGGCAGAGCAAACACTGGGGCAAGCACAGTGAACTCAGCTCATCTAGAAAGAGCAACTAACCATAAACCAAAGGTAATGACCACAAAAGTCAAGGGTGGCCAAGAGAAACTGATTCAGATTCTGATTTAGGGTCCAGCTCAGTGAAGAATGGATGGAGGATGGGAAAGCCACAAACCTCTGATTTCTTTAAGGACTATGTTATTAATCTGAAATGCATTATACAGCAGATTATTTCCCTCCTGTTGCTCTTCATCAAAATTTAGCAAAATGTGTCCAGCTTTATCCCAGAGAAATATTTTTTCTCAGAGGGGCTGACTGAATTTCAGTGATAACATTTCACAGTTTTGAATCTTTTTTCTGTTTCTTTTGTTTCCTTGTGAAGAAAAGCAAGTATTAATTCTTGATATCTATGCTGGTTACCTCACTACAAATGCTGATGTTAAGTAGTCTCTCACTTTATGGTATTTATATAGCAAAAGAAACCCATCTTGCCTTAAAATTGGCTTCTGCCAAATGCCACATTCCTAATTCAGTGTTGGAAAATACAAGGAAAATGAAAACTGGCTAAGCTACTAAGTACAAAATAAGATTTTTTTCCACTAAGGTCTGAATGCTTACTGAATTTGATCTTGCCATTATTGCAAATATTCTTTTTGAGAAAGAAAACAAACCCAACAGGAAAAAAAATAAAAAAAACAACGACCAAAAAATAGCGACAAAACACCCCACAACCCACTCCTAAACTCCCACAAGTTTGTAATGAAAAATCCTAACCATCCTTAAGTATAGATACGTTATCATAATAAGGCATTTTGCTTTTCTACTGCCTTATTTTCCCCCCACAAAATTTATAACAGAATTATGTTAACCTAAATGATTTTCAGGTTTATTGCCAAAAGTTTTATTGCTGCAGTTTTGCAACTCATTTTTAACATTTATAGTTTAAATACAGGGCATTTTTTTCCCTAGATAATGCAGGGGATTTTTTGGTAAGGTGCTAATTTTTTGCTCTGAGCCTATATACATGCATACATACATACATACATACATACATACATACATATATATATATATATATATATATATATACACACACCACAGTTTTTCTACCAGAGAAGTAAAATATTACCAAAATAAGAAAGTAAGAAAGTGCTGCACTGCAAAACAGTGACACATTGGAAAGCAAAGATTCTGACCAGCTAAAATGTGATTAATTCAAGAGAATTGCAATAAGAAAAGACATTTCCTGGGTTTGTTTGTGGCAATAAGAATAATAATCAAAAACTTTCTTTATAAATCCAAGCTGTTTTAGAACTGGAGGCTTTAAAGCAGGATGTTAACATGAGGGGCCTCTGACTAGGAAAAATCTTTCATTTCAGCCTGATTGCTTGGATTTAATGACTGATAAAACAACATTTTCTCCCTCTATGTGCAAGTTTTCAGAGTTACAAAGAGAGAATGAGGTGTGTTCTTCTATTATTTTTATGATGTGCTCATAATTTTATAGTTTTAATACTTGGGAATCAAATTTGCCAAGCTCTGATTTTAAAACAGCTGCTTTTCACTTAGATAAGTGAGAGAAAACAAACAAAAGAACAAAAAACCAAATTTTGGAGCCAAAGTTGGCTTATCAGGTGCCTGAAGCACCAGGTTTTGATCCTTCCCACAGAGAGGGAGCCCAAAGTGGTGAGCTCTTTCCAGGAGTTTTAAGCTTTATTCTGCGATCAAATCACTCTAAAATTATTTGTAAAGCAGCCAGGCAGCTACAAGTTAGTGCTGCTGTTCAGTGGGAAGTGTCTGTAAAGACCATATATATCCGTTTTTACACAGGAGAATGTGTTTTTTACCAGCAAAAATACAGCAGGAAAAAAAACCCACCAAAAAACAAAAAAAAACCAAAAAACCAAAACACTTAGCATAAATCAATTCCCTAGAAAAGACTGAACTAATTGAGGTCATATTTGGCAAATGTCTTTTGCCTAGAAATTTGAGGGTTTCTTTTTCCTTCCAAGGAAAACAGATTTTTTGGTAATACTAAACAATTTAACTAGATTTATAATGAATTTCTGCTGTGTCCAGATGAACAGAGATCCTCACTCTCTAGAGATATCAAGATGCCAGGGTGATATGCAGAAGATTCAAAACCAAACAAATAAAAAACCTTCAATTTTCTGTGCCAGACTCAAAACTGACCGGGGCCTCTTCTAGGATTAAATAGAAATAGTCATTGCTCTTGAACACAGAATTTACAGAGATTGTGAAGCTTTGCCAAAAACCTCCCCTCTGATTCTTAACCTGCTTCCTCATGGCAATCCATTTGTTTAAACTTCACAGAATTTGTCTTCAAGTAAATAAATTAATCACTACTGACCACATATCACAATAGAGTTTTCCATTCTAAAGTAAACTGTAATGTGAAAATTAATCAGTTATTGATAAAGTACAGATTTAAAAAAAAAAAAAGAATTATTGAAAAATGAATTGGCAATTTTCTCCCGCTGTCTTCTGCCAACCCATCTGAGGTAGAAAAGATAAAAATTTAAAAAAGCAACTTTGAAGTGTAAACAAGAACCCATCGGCCCATGAGAAGCAGAAAGTGTAAGCAAAAAAAAAAAATGCTTTAAGCAAACTCAATTTTAACTTGGATGAGAATTCCCTCAACTCAGTGCTGCTACAGGAAAACACAGACATAAGTTGTGGGCCAAACCTCCATTAGGTGATGGGTGCTTTTAATGCATGGAATTACATTAAAAATATTTCTTTTTTTTTTTTTTTTTTTTTTTTTAATCCTTTGGCTCTTTTTGGTCGTGTTTTTTTATAATTGCTGAATGTTTAATGAATCAAAAATATTTTTTCATCTCCTTATACTCTGAACAAGCAGTCATACATTTGCCATGTGTTTGACAAGTATTGAAGAGATTTGCTTCTAAATGTTACACTTCACTGAAGTAAGGAGCACATACCCCTTTACTGTGGGTTCATGTAATTCTAATTTTTTTCTTTAATTACTTTGGAAAATCAACAATTCCGTATGAGTACTTCAAAATGAAAAAATGCTTTTATGTTTTTTATCACTAGGACTTAGGCAACTTGAGAGATCAAATGAGTCATAATCTGGAATTCACTGAAGGCTTTTCTTTTCTTTCTTCTTTTACCACAACAAGAAATGGAGATTTGTGTCTGTTTAGCTAATGAAAAATACATTTGAAAAGAGTAAATATTCATTGGAGCGATATGATTAAATGCATATAATAATTTAAAACAAGTCATGCTGATTGAGGTCTTCCATTTCAAGTAATGCTTCCCAGCTCACTAAAAACTTCTTTTAAAGTTAATTCTTCTCTATCTTTCCAGTATAATCCTCCATTTTTTTTGATCAGTGTAACTTGTGTAACCATACAGACACTGCTTCTTAGGCAAAACTTCATATTCAGTGAATTCTTATATCATTTATTCACTGCTATTTAGTTATTACATTTCCCGTTTCATCTTGTTTTTATTAGAAAACACCCAGCTTTTGGTGTTTTGCTTGACAGGCTGCCCAGACACACATGGGAGGTGTTTCAAAGACCTCTTTTGTATGGTCTTTCTGCACAGTTTCAAGTCCGTGGATGGATTTAGCAATTGTTGTTGGGGGAGCCACTTGGGCTTAATTTCCCTAAAGCCTTTCCTGGGTCAGCCACTGGAGTAGAACTGCCACAATGTACAATGTGCCAATGTAGTAATAATAATAATAATAAATATCATATAACATTTAAAAACATAAAATAATGTGATATCTTCTTATTAAGAGATGCTTCTATTTCATTTTTTTGTGAATTCAGAAGAGCCAAATGGCACTTGAGAGGTCTCAGCCTCAAAGCCCAGGCCGAGAATGCTCTAATCCTGGTGTTTCACACCTAGGCAAGACTTTTTATCCCTCTGATGTTTCTCTGTCTCTTTCCAGCTCTATCAGCTAATCTTTAAAAAAAAAAAAACAAACCAAAACAAAAACCCCCTAATTACTCTGCCTTGTTCTATTCTTTTAGACCCTTGTGTCTACACTGGGGCAGCTGGTTGTACACAGCACTCTGATTCATAGAATCACAAATAACGTTTCAAGACCCTTTTTTCAGTTTCCAACCATTTTATGAAATAACCAAGCGCAGTTACACCCACAATAAACAATGTTGTCAGTGATGCAGGTGCTCCAAGAGACCAGGTAAAATACAGCTTCCCATGAAGACAAAATGTTTCAAAAATATCGATTTGTTGTCTAAAAGAGTAGAAGTGTTTCACACACACTCAGCTGTCCTGCCATCACATGAGTACAAGAATGTGGTGGAGAGAAAAAAAAATAAATAAATATTTGCATCAGAGTCAGACAAAGGAAGTACAAAATAAGTTTTTAAAAATTGTTTTTACCCTTCTGGATTGTAACAGAGTCCACTAAATATCCTGCAAATTTTGTATGGTCACCAGAGTTTTGGGTTGGTTAGTGGCAACAATACGTCCCAGCTTTAAGCAAGATAGTAAAACTATTGGAAACTGGTGAGGGCTTTTTTTTGGTTTTTTTTGGTGGTTTTTTTTGGAGTGTTTTTTGGGGTTTTTTTTGGGGGTTTTTTTTTGTTTGTTTGTTTGTTTGGTTGGTTTTTTTTCTTTGTTTTTTTGGGTTTTTGTTTTTGTTTTGTTTTTGGTGGGTTTTTTGTTTGTTTGTTTTTTTGTTTTTTTTTTGTTGTTTTGTTTTGTTTTGTTTTGTTTTGGTTTTTTTTTTTGTTTGTTTTTTTTTTGTTTTGTTTTGTTTTTTTATTTTTTCCCATCATTAATTCTGTGTTTTCTCATTTGTTTGTCTAGGCCATATTTTCCCATTTAAATTGCACCTCTTTGCATTTGTACTTTTAATTATCAGGCCCACACAGAGAAGTTCTTGTTGAACAGGTGTAGAACTGTTTGATTGGTTTATTTATCAAATAAAACACAGCTTACAGCTGTGGTGGGCCTGTAACTTGAACAGTATTCCGTGGTACAATGAACTGTTGTATCGCTGCATCTGTAACAGAATGTGAGAATTTGGGATTCATTCATCAGTGATTTGGTAATAGTGAAACACAACTAAAATAAGTCCTATGTAATTATTAGGTGAAAACAAGTAAAAGGCCTCATCTTTCTACATTCATTCTTTAGTAAGTATCAAAAAAACCAGCTGGATACCTAGGTTAAACTGCTAACAAATTGTTTGCTCCTTCACACTGAAATTTAAGATGTTCTAATATTTGCAAAACACATTGAGGTGAAACTAAATACCTGCTGCCACCGAGCAACCAGCAATCAGCTCACTTAAAACTTCCTATATTGCTGCTACACCCAACCTTATTTTCCAGCTGCTGCTTATTAAAGAAGATTATCAGGAGAGATTTTTCTGAAGGACAACTTTGCTGATGACCAGCTTTCCTTAAGCCCTTGGAATAATGAGTGCTCACTCATTTTTTTTTCCCCTATTTGCAGAGGATGAGAGGCCATGGTCCTGACCTTGAGCCACAAAAAATTTGCACAACAGGTGCAGCAGCACCAAAAAGAGCCTCAGAGATAGCTTCATGCCTACAGACAGTGATTCATGTGCTACTTTGGCACCAGGGAATTTAAGAGAATAATAAGGTGCCTGCTTTTACTTTTAAAAGACAGTGACATGCAGGAAATGATTGATTACAATGGGGAGAATTGCATAATACAATGTCCTCCTGACTAGATAAGTGTGTTAAGAATGTGAGAAAGAGCAGTGGGTGATATATAGCAAAATAAATGTGAGTTCACAGCGCAGGAAAAGCGGAAAGCAAGCGAAAGCCTCTCCTATTTTCTGACATGCACACAGGGAGAGCTTCAGGTAAGAAATGGCAGGGTGATTACAGCTGTCCTGCACAGAACTGGTTGTAAATCCACCTAAATAGCACCACAATTATCTTCACTTTCCATTTGAGTGTGAAACCCTAGTCCCAAAATCAAAGGCTGGATCCTTACTCCAAAATGGGATGTAATGTAAGGCACTGTAGGAAATGCTGGATGAATAATAACAAAAAAAGGAAGCTTAAAAGCAACCAGAGCGCACTGGCTGCTGTGGTGATAGCTAGCAATTCCAACAGCAGGGTTGCGCAATATTTCAGTGGGAATTATGGCAAAAATCGTTTTTCTTTCCCTCTTCCAGTGCTGGCTGCCATTCCAAGTGCCATGCAGGAAAAATTTTAAGGATATTTGGCTTTGAAATAGCTTTTTGGAGCAACTTCTCAATATACTTGTAGTAACTCATACCTGAGGGTTTGAGGCAGGAAAAGTAGCCAATATCAGTAAAATGTTGGTATAGAATTCATCCCTTTGTCCTGCTCTTTGTAACAAAAAAAATGGATTTTTTGGCAATATTTGAATCTGGTGTGCACTGGTGTTCTTGTCTAGCTGAGATAATTTTCTTCCTGGTAGCTGGTAGAGTGCTGTGTTTTGGATTTAGAATGGAAAAACTGGTCAACTTTGATACATACCCCTCAGTGGACTCTAAGAAAGGGCAGGAGTAAAGGGAAAACATGGGAATTATGCAAGGAGAGTTAGCTGCGCATACAAAGAGAAGTGACAAACAGGATGACCACTTTTTTTTTTCTTTTTTCCATCCAGAAGGAAACAGGTCTATATCGAGCAGAGAGATATTTTTTAATCTACATGAAAAGGGTAGCTGAACTCAGTGGTAAATTAGGTTACCTGGTGATAACAAGCAAAAGTGAAAAGGATAATAAATCAAGAAGAATGCAAGCAACACTCTCTATATCAGATTGCAGCTTAGGGAGGATAAGAACAAACTGAATTTTGATGAGGCAGGTTTTGGTAGATTGCAAGAAGCCACGCTGGAAAGCTTCTAAAACACTTCTGAATTCCAGCTTCATTAGTAACGGAGAGATACAAATCCAGACAGCCATTCCTAGCTACACCTTTAATAAGACATGAAAAGGAGATAAGACAGTACCATATATTGGGAGATTTATATTATCTGTCTGTCCTTTTCAATTACTCATGCACGTTCTCAGGCTGAAGGGGGGAACTTTCATTGGCACCATAAATTACCAACTTACAAGTATATTTCCTGCCATTTGTACACCCTGAGCAGCCCTGTACCCCTGGAGAAGTTCTTTTCATCTCATTGGAACTCCCTGTGGGTCTTTTGCTGAAGACCTGACTGCTTTCACCATCTGTATACAAGCCCATTGCTATGATAATTTAATTTAAGGACATTATTTTCTACCAGAATTACAAGCAATCCTCTAATATCTATGCCTCAGCAGAGAAACAGTGTCAGATAAAGAGCAGAAAGATTTATTTATGTGCTCATGTATGCATTTATTTATTTAGAATGGTGTTTAATAATTTAGATATTTTAGAACATTTTTGGCTCAGGAAAAAATTTACTTCCAAATTGCCTACAAGTAAATCAAATATTGAACAACCAGGAAGATCAGCTACAGTTTAAATAATGAGAAATTGAAGTTTCTAATAATTTGTTCCTTTGCAGAAGTCTTTGTAAAAATTTGCTGTAGTCTGGGACTGGCAGTTCACAAAATATTCTTTATAAAAAACCATAAGAATGCTTGGAAGAGCTCTCATTGTATTTTCATCAGGGTTCTTGCTCTCCCACCCTTTTCTACTTCCAATACCACCCTGAAATCTTAGTCCTTGTTTTTCTAGAGTTGTTTTGAGGTTGGAAAAAGAAAGAGAAAAAAAGGAACTTAAAGCTCATGTTTAGTTTCCCTTTGGAAACATTAAATTTTCTCTTTCCTGACCAAGAAGAGACTGAATTTTCAGAAGCACATTTGGTTTGTGATACCAGCTTTGACATAGGAAAAGACATCAGAATATGAGTGTCATCCTCAATGGTAATGGCATCAAGTAATGAAATGGGAAAAACAACAACTTTTTTCCTCTTTCTGCCGTTTCCGCCATGCTGAACTTTTGACAACAAAGTTTACACAGAATTTTAAGAAAGGCAGGGAGGAGTTAGCAATCAGACTCTCTTTTAAGGATGATAAATTATGCAATAATTTTCATGTGGGAAGAAAAGACAGAAATGTTGTTTACAGTTTAACCAATTGTGAATAACTTTTTTTTTTCTTGTTTTTTTTTTTTTTTTTTTTTTAGGGGAGGGGTGGTTTTTCCCTCTCTACATCATTATGCATAATTTTGGTTTAAATACCTGACCCTTCTTCCCTGTTTTGGTAAGGATGGCAATCAAGCTGGATTTTACCTCAAAATATATGCTTTGGCAAAAGCAACTAAGAATATAAGGAAAGAATATGTATTTATATAAAAAGCAACTCATTAATGGAGTGAAAGCAATTACTTATATGAGAAAATTTGATAATTTATAAGGGGATAAAACCGGAGAGAAAATGTGGGCTGTATCTTAGGGGAAAACATCAGTTTAGACGGAATTATTTTTATTTTACCCAAAATGTTACTGTTTGTGCTCAAGTCATTGTAGTTTGTTATCCCCTTATCAACAGATAAACACTACTCAAAAAAGTAGTGCCATTTTTTTCCTAAATATACAGGTTGTGTATTCTGTCATTCTTCCTTCGAGTTGTACATGGGCTTTCCACCAGTGTCCATAAAAACACAAGAAAGAAGATGAAATCCACATTTCTGCATTTTCAGAGCTGTGATATTTTACTCCATCCAGGGTGAGTGTGTTCCCTCTTTGTCTCCTTTTCCAAGCAGTCCTGGCCCCTGGGCCTGTGCTACTGAATTTAAAGCATATCCAAGGATCTCTGGACTCTGAGATATTCTTTTCTTATCTCTCTGTTGGTTCTCCACTCCTCCAAAAAAGATTTTTCTTCCTGAATTTTTCTTCCTGAATTTTCCACCTTGACCTTCCTTCCTTCCTCAGCCTGCTGTCCGTTAAGTAGGGAAAATTGGAGCTCACAGAGACTTGTTCCTTTGAAGAGGGTGAATTTGAGGATGGAACCATCCTAAGATGTTGTTAATGTTTTTTCCTAGGTACTTGTTCTTAATTTTCAATAAATATAATATTTCTAAAACTTGCAGAGTTCTTGTATCGAGAAGCCCAATGGAAGCTTTTTGTTCATATTTTAAAAGCAATGCCAAAAAAGCAGGAGGGAATCTGGTATAAAAACAAATTAGAAATGAAGGCCTGATGAAATTTACATGTTGATAAATCTGTTTGCCACACTTTTAACTCCAAAGGTTTTGGATTTTGGATTGGCTGGGGAACAGCTCATATGGGACTGGACAACCTCTTATACCTGTTGCTGTACATCTCTGGAAAAAAAAAAAAAGGATTGCCACCCGGATTTCTGGAGTGCTTTTATTGTGTTCATTGCTCCACTTCTTTAACAACTTCCCTGGAAATCAGGGCATTTAATAGTATAATATGTCACAACTTACATGTCCCCTGGCAGGCTAAATGATATTTGCATTGTCAAACCTGTGAAAAACACGCATCTCAATTCACAGTACAAGCAAAATGTTGACAGCTCTTTAAATTCATTGGGCAGTGCTGTCCACCTGAACAGCCAGCAGCCGAAAACAAGCAGAAGCACAAATAACAAACACCGAATTATTTGCAGTTTTTACTATAAATAATTGGATTTAATTTTTTTTTTACAGTAACATTTATGCAAAATAGTCTGCATCCACTTCATAAGATTTTAGTTATGTTTTTTGAGGAGTTTTTCTTTTGTACCAATGAATACTTTAAAAGGAATGTTTTTGTTTTTTTAATGAATATAGTTTGGGGGGATTTTTTGGAAGAATGCTGAAATTAAGGATGTGACAATATACAATGTAAAATTTGACAATGAGATTAGGCTCTTACCTCACCGTTCAGGCTAATCTGGAGTTTCAATTCAGACATTTTACAGGACATACCTCTTAACAACCAAATGTTTTGGAATATGACTCTGAACAGATGTGAGGTGGTTTGTTACCCTAAATAATGAAAAAGTGACCAATCTATAAGGACTTACAGGTTTTTTTTTGGTCTCTGCTCTTTTCTTTCACCCCAGAAATCCCTTCATTTCTCCCCTGGGTCCATCTCCAACTTTAGTTTTATTCCATCACAGACCTCACTGTCTTTCTTGCCTGTGGTTAAACTTTTCTGCCTCCTGGATATATCCAGAGATTCTCTCACATGATCTGTTTTTGCAACTGTCAATTCAGGAAAGCATTTCCAGAGGATTCCTTATAATCAGCCTTTCGATGGCAGTAGCAGATGCATGGCAGCAGTGATTGTGAGGGATTAAAGCATGATCAGCTAAGAAAGACCAGAAAAAAAATTAAACTGCTAAACAATACTGAGGCCTTGCTGAGTATTTACAAGCTATTTTAAAAAAAATTTATTTCATTTTCCCAAGCTGTTTCTGAACTGACAAAATACATTTGGATAGTGAGAGCCTCAGTAAATGAAAGTTTCTTTGAGACACATGTTGTTTTTTTTTTCTAATCAGACATAACACACTGAAACCAAGGGGTTTTAACTGCGAGCCACACAGATCATTTGCAGTTGAAAAAAATTGTGTGTGTGATATTACCATGGTAGATACAAAGCGAGGCAAATTTCCAGCTTAAACAGTTACAATTAACAAGCTTATAAACCACTGGTAAAAAGACCTAAGATAGAGCTGCTGAATTATTTAAATAACAAACTCTGTACCTAACAACATGACAAAAATCTAATTATTTATTAAAAAAACCCACCAAATGGCCAATATTCTGAAGTTTGGAAAAAAAAGCTACTTTCAAATCTTGGATCCTGGAACAATTCTCTGCAATATATAAACTTCTTTTTGAAGTTACATTCAAGTGAAAAATCACTATTTCCAGCTTATTTATATCTACGAAAAAAACTACCTCAAAGTAATCACCTTGAAATGTTCAGTTTGAAAGTGTGTTTTCATCAAAAATTAAATTTTTGGAACACATCTGAGAAATTGTTATTTGTAAAACCAAACAAAAACAGCACATACTGAAACTGAAGAATTTTTTACAACCTCTAGGAACCTGAGTTTTGCTTTTTATTTATTTTTTAAATTAAGTTGGTTTGTGACATGTCTTGCATCATAAATTCCATTTCAGTGAAGCACTAAAGATTATTGAAATTCTGGCATTTTCTACTGAGGTGGACTTTTTGCTTAAGCCTAGCTCTTCCTAAAAGTCATGTAAAGTTGGCTTTTAACAAATTAATTATTGTCTGTCATTGCAGATGATATGTCAAATGCAAGATTTCTTAAGAAGGATAATCATAAACAATCCAAGAGACTGTGGATGAGACTTCTGCTTAATATATGCCTATTAAATTATGCATAAATAAATTATTAAATATGTAGTGGTGAAGGTGCTTTGCCAGGGAAGTGCCTGGGGGGTCCAACCAGTCACGGGTGTGTTTGTGGCAGTGAAAACCTGTGACCTGCAGTAATATCCAGGCTGGAGAGTTTTTTCTCCTCACAGAGGTCCTTAAACCTTATTTCTCTACCCATTAACTGTGCAGAAACACACTAATTTCACACAGGCTGCTTCTTTCCACACATAAAAATAAATGGACTTGGTGAGACACCAAGATGACTTGCTCCAGGTCGTGTTTTGCCTTTAATATTTCCATGTGACTCGTAGCCACAAACCTACTGTTTTTCCACAGCCTGTGGGTTTATGTCACTAATGTAGAAAGGAGAAGATTTAGAGGATAAAACTTAATGAGCTGCAGTTTTTTTCAGTTTCTTTTACACAGATTGGTGGCTTTGGGAAGTGGATTTATAGCAAAGGATGTAAAAGTAGTGAAAACACCTGTACAATCCCTGCCTGCCCTCCCTCCCTGCTCCCAGCACCAGGGAAGGGCACGGAAAGATGACTGTGTCTCCTGGCATTGTCCTTTAGACAGGCAAACTGTTAAAGAGATATAACTCATCTTTGTCTGAATGAATTTAGTAATAGTCCCCTGAAACGGGAGCAATCCTAATGGGATTGCATAAATAATGTCACTGCAGGTGGGCTAACACACACGCAGGGTATAACTAGCATTAAAAGTGTGTAAAGTGGTGTGGAGGCTGGCTGCTGCTCCTTGTACTCATTCCCAAGATGAATTGGCGAATTAAAACCTCATTACCTGAGTTACATTGTGTAGCCTTGTTATGTGTAATTATCAAAATCAATTTGCTGCTATAACTTGATGGCCAAATCTAAGGAGAGTGTCTTCAAAACAGAAGCAAGTGTTAACATCACAAGATTCCAGGTAATAAAATATGTGTAATTTTCCAGTGTTGTCATGCTGGTGTTTTTAAATGTTTGCCCTTCGTTATGCTGGTGTGCACCCATAAGTCAGAACTTGCCTTCACAGAACTGGAGACAAAGCAGGACATTAATCTTCCCATTTTTTGTGTTAACCCAAAGTCCCATTTAAAACACTCAGTTCAGCCAGTGAGTAAGTCAAGGAAAGAGAATAGGAAGCAGAAATTATATTTGAAATCTGATTTTCATTAACACCAACTGTGAGGGCCCTTATGAATACCAGGAGGGAGAACAATGACTCTTATAAAAGTGGCACTTGAGTTTTTTCTTAGAACTCTGAGATATCTGCATTGGTGTGAGAACACTGTTAGGTCTGAATGCAGAACAAGACTAGGGAAAACTATTTTTGCACCATCACAGCTGGGTTCTGACTGCAAAGTTTGGAGAATGAAATGCATTATTACGATCAGAACTGCATGAATT
The DNA here is from genome assembly GCF_024509145.1 of Vidua macroura. Classification (NCBI taxonomy): domain Eukaryota; kingdom Metazoa; phylum Chordata; class Aves; order Passeriformes; family Viduidae; genus Vidua; species Vidua macroura. Next base: position 80,379,429 of record NC_071611.1, read on the forward strand.
GAGGAGAATGAGTTATCCTGATGCAATAGCTTTCAGAATAATAACCTTTAAAGTTCCCCTATAATTTAGAAAGAGAGTAATATTGCCAGAACCACCACAATGCTAGAAACATTTCAAAGCACATCCTCATATATTTGTTGCAAAGGTACTTTGTGCCTTTCCTTTCTACTTTTTTTTTTCCTTTTTTTTTAACCAACAAGAAGCTATTTAAGTTTAGGAAAAATCTTATATTCACGTGTAAATTGGGGGTCCAAGAGAGCTGGGGAGTGACTTTGGACAAGGAATGGAGGGACAGGACAAGGAAGGGTGGTTCCACACTGCCAGAGGGTAGGGTTGGATGGGACATTGGCAGTCAGGAATTGTTCCCTGGCAGGGTGGGCAGGCCCTGGCACCGCTGGGGCTGCCCCTGCATCCCTGGCAGTGCCCAAGGCCAGGCTGGACACTGGGGCTGGGAGCACCTGGGACAGTGGGAGGTGTCCCTGCCATGGTCCCGTCCTATGCCATCCTCCCTGCCATGGCAGGGAGTTGGAATGGGATGGACTTTAAGGCTCCTTTCAACCCGAACCATTGTGATTCTAAATAATAATTAACAGAAATCTGCCAATGAATGAAAATGCAAAATGAACACTCCTCTAATTTCTACAAATTGCTCTTGCAAGGTCTCTGCTGCTCCTTTCTTGGCAGCTGGAGGGACCGATGGGCAGCAGAAGCAATCTGCAGCCCAGGTGAGCCCCTGAGCCTGCAGCTGTCCACCACTGCCCAGCAGCTTCCCAGCCCAAATCTAACTGGGACTGGTTTGGATGGAATGGATACCCTGTTTGCTTTTAGGATACTCATATTGTCAGCATTGCACATTCATTACTTTTTAAAGGGCTTTGTGAAAGTTTGACTATGAAAGGTAAACGTGTAAAAGGTCCCTTTTACTTTTTTTTTTTCCTCATACTCGTTCATTAGGAATTATTGAAGCACAAAGCAGAGTGAGACTGACACTGATAGCTACCCCTGCTAAAAGTTAGTGGAGATAATTATCTTGTCTTTGTCACTCCAGTCTGTAGCTTAATTTGCAGTGCAGAGGCTGACGACAAGTCTATGGGTTATAGTAGCTATTTAAGTACTAAAAATTCTTCAACTTTCATGCCAGAAGAAGACTCCCTTACTCTTCAGACATTGTACCACACATTTCAATAGGCCCCCTGGGTTTTGCTCACCAATCTAACAAAATCTGTGGTGAAAGTGGAAAATGATGATGGATTTTCTGAGGAAGAGGCTCTTGTGGAACAGGAATTTGTGGTTTTGTGCTGTGTGCAAGCACACTTCTCATTCCCCTGTTTTCCATGCAGTGGTGTAGCAGATGGGTGCAGACACCAACTGTGACTTCCCATGTCTGAAACAAACCAAGAACTATTAAATCCATATAAAGCACTAACTCTGTCCACAAAACCCACTGAAATCATGTGCATGATCCAGAAAGGAGACCAATGCTCCTTATTAGGTTCAAATTACCCATTCTTCAAGTATTTTATGAGCTTTGTGACACTGGCACAAAGCAATCATTCCAACTTGTACCTGAAATTAAACTGTTTATGGACATATTGTCATATTGTTATTACCTGCAGTTTCCAGTTAAAATTTGTATGACGTTATTTTTAGTCATTTGGCACGTGAACACTGTACTTTTTCCAGAGGAGAAAAATGTGGACTCATTTGCAATGAATTTATTAACAATGATTGCAAGAATAGCTGTACTAATATTGAATTACAACATTTACATTTTACATCATTAAACAGTCTTTTCTAGTGTAAAATTAGGCTAGAAGAATGATGCAAAGCAATTTTGGCAATATCCTTTTATTGTAACCAGACTACCTGCTACTGCATTGTTTATGAAGTGATGAACCTTGTACTGAAGGGAAATTTATACATAATAAAATGTTTCTTGCACAGTGAGAATAAAGTGGTAGAGGAACAAAAGAAAGGACTTCCACTTGTGCTTCACCTAGCACAATCTGTTGTTGCAGGAGTGTATATTCATTTCTTTCATTGGAATTCATGATTTATCTCATATTGAGTGAAATGTAAACCAGATTTTTTTACCACTTTTGATATGAGTGTGTCTCCAAAGTCATTTGCCTGCGGTTCAGCCTTGTTGAGCACATCTGATGGCCAGTGAGTGGAGAGGGATGATCTGTCGTTTCACCCCTCACGATCCACTTCTTCTCTGCCATTCTGCAGATATTCTCTGCCGTCCTAAATATTTCAGCTTTTCATCTTGAACACTTCTGTCACCTTGCACGTCACTGGCAGGTTGCAAAGCCTTAGAGATATTCATACAATGAGCAGTAAACACTTGTATAATATTGAGGGTAAATTAGATAGCATTTGAAACACACTTCTGTAAGGCGTAATTTCGGTGTTCATGCCGCTAGACAGCTCTGACACAAACTGATTGTGACTCATAAATTGACCTGGGCTCCCCAAAACAGTTTTGTAAAAACAATATGCCTATTGCATTCCATCAGCTCCTCTATAATAAAAGGTGAAACAGATTTGATTGTTTTAAATAACAACAAAACCAATGTGTCAGTGCCATTAGTGTCTGCACCTCCAGCTGACACAATACATTTTGAATAGCCAATGTTGATCTTCCAGATCAAAGCCAAAACTTAAATTGTGACATTCAATTTGTAATGTGCCACTGCAGAAGCATCTTCCAAATTGTTACTGGAGTTGCCGTCCAGATTTTCCTTTCAGCTTCCTGACTGATCACTTCTCTCCAAAAGATGGTTTATAAAGCACTATTATTTAGAGTGCCTGTGGTCACATACTTTATCACTGTATGAATGTGCATGTATGTATGAATATAGCACAGAAGCCTCAAAACAAGCAGCATTTTGAAAATTCTGAATTCAGAGAGTTCCTAGTTCTTATAGTTCAGCAGTTAAATCTCTAACATGAATACCAAGTAACAAAAAATAAGGCTCTGCTGTGACTGAAGATGTGGTTGATTGAAAGCCTATCTGCATTTTATAATTCAGATTAGACTTTTTACCATATAGTTTCATATCTCTTTTGTATTTGTCTAGAGCACACTATTGTTTTGATGACACTGATACTATTCCTTGTTATATAATTATTCCATTATTCCACTGAGCACATCATAATGGCTCAAAGTATATAGAAAGAGAGTGAGCTAGGGTATGATTTACATTTTTATTAATAGAAGTTTGGTTTTCTGAACATAAAAATTTCAAGCAATCTGTCTTTGTTCTTTCATTCTGCATTAGCAACCACTGAAAAACAGATTTTAAAATATTCAAACAGAGTGAAGCCCTACTACATGTCTCATTTTATTTCAATGTTCATTTGTAAGGACAGTGATGAGTTAATTTGATGTGGATGGTGGAAAAGCTCTGTTGAGATTTGTATCAGTGTAATTCCTGACAGGGCTTCTGCTCTGTGTCCTTGCCAAAATAATAACTGCAGCAAATTCCCAAATGTGCTCATCCAGAGGGAACTTGTAGAATTTCAACAGTGCATGCAAAATTGAATTCTCTTCTCCCAAAGGTGTGAGTCTGGTGTGGCTGAGGCCAAGCTGCTGCTGCATAGGAAAGACAGGAAAGCAAAAAAAAAGTAAAAGAAGACGGAAAAGAGGGAAAAGAGAGGAAAGAGGGGAAAGAGGAAGGGGGAAGTTCAGGGAAGGAAAGTTCAAGAAAGTAAAAGGAAAAGAGGAAGAGGAAGAGGAAGAGGAAGAGGAAGAGGAAGGGGGAAAGAGAATGGACACATAAGGACAAAAACTTCTCCCCTCCGTGATGCCAACACGTCCCGTTGACGCTCTCCATCAGCTCTCCTGGTGCTCAGGGTCCCCCGAGAACCCCGAGCTCAGCACAGGGACAGAGCCTGGGGCCAGGGGAACACCCGGCTCCCTGCCCTGGCTGGGGGAAGTTTGACGCAGTCTCTTGCAGCAGACTCTGCATCTGTTGCATGGCTTTGCATCCCGTGCAGTGCTCTGCTGCAAGGCCTCAGCACTGAGCCTGGGGAGAGCTTTGAGGCTCTCAGAGGGATTAGGACTCATCCTCAATACCTCTGATTCTTGTTCTTTCTGTTCATCTTGTCCTTCTATTTCTTCTTGTTCTTCTTGTCCTTTTTCTCATTCTTTTTCTCATTATTCTTTACCTTCTCCTTCTCCTTCTCCTTCTCCTTCTCCTTGTTTCTATTCTTATTCTTATTCTTATTCTTATTCTTATTCTTATTCTTATTCCTATTCCTATTCCTATTCTTATTATTTTCTTTTATTCTTATTCTTAATTTTGATTCTTATGCTTTCTTTTATATTTTTAAGCTTTTTCTTACAACTTATCTTCCTTATTCCTATTCTTAGTCACATTTTTTTCCTATTCTTTATCATACTCTTTTTTAGTGCTACTACTTCTGCATCTACTTCAACTCTTTTTCCTAATATTCCTATTCCTTGTCTTTATCTTTTTGTGTTTTATGGGGGGGGGGGAGCGCATTGAATATTTTTGGTATCGGTTCTTTGGGGTATTTTTACTACTACTATTTTTTAAAACCAGCTTTCTTTTGTTTTGTAAGAATTGTGCATGTCGGACTCCGTCAGTGTGAGGTCATTTCTTGGGAGCAACACCTCCTGTCTGTGCTCGATCCTCATGGAGAAAAGGCCAAAGGAGCAGTGTGGAATGCTTTCCAGAGCAGAGGAAATGACCTAAGAGTTCAGCAGGGGAGGTGCAGATTCAGACTGGGAAACGACGGTTCCCTGACAGGGTGGTCAGGCCTTGGAAGAGGTTCCCGTAGGGAGCTGCTGCAGTCAGTGTCCCTGGATGGGGCAAGAACCGTGTGGATGTGGCCCTGGGGACACGGTTCAGGGGTGACGATGGCGGTGCCGGGCTGGCAGTGGGAACGGGTGACTCTGAAGATGCTCCGGAGGCTGGATGACGGGCTGGGATGCAACGCTGAACCCCTGGCAGCAAGTGTCCCCCACAGCTGCTGCTTTGGGGAGCCACACGGGAGCCCTTTGGCCTTGGGGAGATGCCCCGGGGGTGCTCCAGAGCAGCCGGGGTGGCTGAGCCCGCAGGCCGAGGCAGCCCTCAGGGCTCCTGCAGGCCGTGGGCCGGCCGCCATCTGCAGGCCCGGGGCTGCTGGCAGCGGGCGCTAATCCTCGGGCCGTGCCGCCAGGCAGGGGCAGCGGAACAGCCCCTGCAGTGCCCACCTGAAGGGCCAGCGGCGTTTCCTGCGGGGCACCCCCTGCCCAGGACGAGACGCGTGTCCCACCGGGGCTGGGGCTGCCACAGGGCCGGGCCCGGCACGCGGCCGCTCTCGGCAACGTGGCTCCGGTGCCTGGCGCTCGACCCGAGCCTCCCGTGGGATGGGCAGGGTGAACCCTTCTCTGGCTAGAGCTGCCAGTCTTTGCTGCTTGGCCTCTTCGTCCTCCTCATTCAGCTCCAGGACGCTGATTTTGTTCCAGTCATTGTCCTCCCGCGGCCAGGCCTTGCGCCCGGGGCTCAGGACACCGCTGGATTCCCACAGCTTTTGGTCGCTGTTGTCTTCCCAGCTGGACTGCTCCAAGGCTCTTCTCTGACCTTTACCCTCGGACACCTCCTGGCTCCGGGCTTCTCCCTGGGACAGCTCTTGCTTGCTGCAAACATCCCACTCTGAGAGTGCCTGGTGGCTTGTGCCTTCTCCTGGGGACAGCCGCTGCTCAGGAGATTCTTCCCAGTCGGAAGCTTCCTGGGTGTTCTTGATTGCTCCCTGAGACAGATCTTGCTTGCTGCCTTCTTCCCAGTCAGAGAAATCCCAGTGGCTCCCGGATTCTTCCTGGGACAGCCCTGGCTCAAGGTCTTCATCCCAATCTGAGAGCTGCTGGGGGCTATGGGCATCTCCTGGGGACAGCTGTGGCTGAGCACAGCCTTCCCCTGGAGTCCCCTGCTGGTTCTTGTTCACTTCCCCTCGGGTGAACTCTGGCTCCTCCTCAATGTCAAATTGGACAAAGAGAAGGTCCCCAGGCAAGGCCCCCCTCCTCCCTCTCCTTGGCCCCACTGAGCCCCTCTGGGCCTCCTCCTGCTGCCCACTCCAGGCCTGGGAGCTGGGCTTTGCCTTGCCCTTCTCCATGGCTGACATCCTGTGGCACAGACAGGTCCCGGGGCACAGCGACACAGCCGCTCTCCTGGCACTGGCCAGCCCAGGGCCCTGCAGGGTCCCTTATGTACCTCAGCCAGGCGGGGCTCCGGCATGTCACACAGGGCTTTGGGCACCACACTGTCCCACCTCACCGAGGGCTGTGACACAGGGTGCCTGTGTCACAAAGGCCACCCCAGCACCCCTTCAGCAGCCGAAGGCGCTGGGAGCGGGCTGGAGCAGCCCCGGCCTCGGGGGCTTCAGCCCCTGGTTGTGAGGTGCTGATGGAAAATGGTCAGGAAGGGGTGTGCCCGAGGGAAGGTGCAAAGGAGAACAGGTGTCAGAGCAATGGTCATGTCAGACACAAGGGGAGGGAAAGGGAAAGGGAAAGGGAAAGGGAAAGGGAAAGGGAAAGGGAAAGGGAAAGGGAAAGGAAAAGGGAAAGGGAAAGGGAAAGGGAAAGGGAAAGGGAAAGGGAAAGGGAAAGGGAAAGGGAAAGGGAAAGGGAAAGGGAAAGGGAAAGGGAAAGGGAAAGGGAAAGGGAAAGGGAAGGAGGGGAAAGGGGAAAGGGGAAAGGGGAAAGGGGAAAGGGGAAAGGGGAAAGGGGAAAGGGAAAGGGAAAGGGAAGGGGAAAGGGGAAAGGGGAAAGGGGAAAGGGGAAAGGGGAAAGGGGAAAGGGGAAAGGAGAAAGGGAAAGGGAAAGAGAAAGAGATGTGTGGGGAGTGGTGGGGTCAGTTGGGGTGGGGAGGGAAGGCCAGGTCAGGCCTCACGTGGCAAGTCAAGGTGAGGAATGATTTGTAAGGGAGTATAGAAATGGGCCAGACTCCCTGGCAAATGGAGGTTTTTAATTTTTGGCACTTCCAGCTGAGCTGGAGTACAAACCGGTAGAATAAGAAAAATAAAATAATGATAACATAATTTAAAAATTAACAGCAGCCATTCTACTACTACTACCACCACCTCTCTGTTCTGTTTTTATGGACTGTATGTGGCTAGTGTTGAGCAATTCTGCCTGCAGGAACCAATTCCAAACAGCTTCATGAGGTGATCATCACTTCACCATCCAACCCCAAAAGTTTGAATTCTCAGGAATGGGTAAGTGCAGCATCCCTGAGAAGGAAAGAGTATATTTCCTGGAAGTATTGCAAGAATTGGGGAAGTTTTTCACTTTTGAATTTTTAGCTGTTACAGCCTTGTATGATTTCGATTCTAGACTTACAAGAAAAAATATAGACAGAATGAAAGCAAAGAGATCCTTCACACTACCACCAGATAAAAAAAGCCCCCCAGATACCAACAAAGTGAAGCCCAAAATCCTGCCTAAAAGATTACTAATTTATGAGACAGTAATTTATGCATTAAGACCTCTTTTATTCTGTATTTTTATTCTGTGTATATGTGTGAGCTCTTTTATTAGGATTATTGTCAGTGAGGACAATCTAATTAAATTTTCTTGCCTCTCCCTTCCCCATGGTATTTACTAAGTAATGGTAGAGGTTGGATGTCTCATGGTTTTTGAGTGACCACATGAAACACCAACCAAACTTTTTGTGCAGGAAATTTAGTCCTGGAAAATAGTATGAGGAAAGAAATTGCAATAGCAGAACTGCAGGATAATATTTTATTATGGACAGTGATTTTGCGTTTTGTTATGGAGGAAAAAGAAACCTATTAACCTACAGAAATTAATATTGTATTCATTTACAGACAGTATTTTTTTTTCTGTTTTCTTCACTAGTTATCTGGTTTTTTGTTTGTTTGTTTTTAAATTGTTTGGGGGGATTGCCTATGTTTGTTTGTTTTCTTGGTCTTGTTTGTTTGTTTGCTTTGAATTATTATTTCTGCCATTATTATTTCTGTCAATTATTATGGGAGCAGAAATGAGCTATTGAATCCACAGATGGTGGCTCTTTGATCTGCAGTATCTTTTAAAAAACATGCTGGATAGCTTAAGTCAAACAGAACAATGTAGCCCAAACTCAAAAATGTGCCAAAATGTAAGAAATCGAATAACTGAAGGCAGGATTTTGTTTTTTTCTTAATTAAATGCTTAATAGTTGGCTTCAACATACTCTTATTTCAAATATTTTTTATTAATTAGGGAAAGAAGACAATTCCAGTTAATCCAGTTTTCTTGCTTATGGTCATAGAGGTATTTGAGGGAGGGGATAAAGGGAGAGAAGAATGATCTTGCATAATAGCAATGCCCATATTTTTTCAGTAATCTGTACTAACCTTTTTGTTTTTGCTGAAATTGCCCTCCTGATATTTTAATTTGTTTCATAATCAGCTCAATGCAAAGCTGAGGGAAAATTATATGAATGGGATGAATCCTGAAAGTAAAGAAGTCAGTGGATGGGATGACATCATTTTAAAATGTTGACTTTCATTGTCAGAGATTTGGGCTTGCAGAATCTGGATGAATTTGGATTTATCCTAAAGAACATATTTAAAAGATCTTCATTTTAAATCCTGAAATTTTCCTCACACCACTCTGAGAAGAAGACCTATTTCAGTACTGTCAGAGAAATACTAAAAAAATTAAATGTTCAGTCATATAGCATTTACTTATCCCATCTACCAAAGGAGTGAAGAAGATGGATTCTTAAATTTTGCTTTTTTCAGACAGAGATAATGAATTAATTTTCCCAGAATCACAGTCAACAAAAAGAAAGATATCAGGTCAAAATAAATTCTAAAAAAATTTGCACTAGCCTCAGTTGAAGAAAGTATCCTTTTTTAAACTATCTTTTATTAAAATATTAGAATTAATTATTAATTCCAATTAAATGTTCTTTTACAATGAAACAAAGAAAAGCACTATATGGCCCTGAATATTTTTAAGTTACTTTAGAGACAAGGACCAACTAAACCACAAACACGACAGGCAAACCACAAAAGAAAAGAAATCTCAAATAGTACTTTTAGTAATACATGATATGCGGCATATTTGATGTTTTTTTCTTCCTTCAGCATGTTTCAATAAGACATTTATAAGCTCTTGAGAGCTGTGAGTGTTTAGCAGGAACTAGGTAACACAGACTTTGGTGTTTTTATTGCTTGGCTTTTGTCCCATTACAGGAGCTTTAAAAGAGACCAATATAACCTTAAAAGTCACCTTCAAGGCTGACAAGCAGAAACATTAACTTTCCTAGGAAACAACCTGTTGCTTGGTCTTTTGTTTGCCTTTTTTTTTTATTTTCCCCTCCAAGTATGACATGCAGATGCAGGGGAAAAAAAAAAAAAAAGAAGCATTTTATTGTTCTCAAAAGAACATTCTGTTTAGTGGGTGTGAATGTCTTGGCAAGGTACCTGGGACTGAGCCCTAGGACAGCAAGTAAGCCTTGTTTTTAGTGCTTGGTGGTAGAGTGTGGGGCCTGTTAACCACAGCAAATGATGCAGAAAATAAAATTTGTTCCAGCACAACCAGAAACTGCAGCGATGTTCTCAGAGCAGGTCCAAGCCCTTTGCAGTGTCTCCAAGAACTACAGTGACTGCACCTGCTCATGTGGGGAGGGAGAAGCACTCATGTCATGCCAGATCCCAAGGCTGTCTTTGAAATACCCTGGGTTTTCCCCCACAGTTCAAAATGTTTATCTTATAAATGTGTTTGGCAACAGGGCAGAGTTTCATTGCGGAAATCTGTGCCGTGTCTCCTCTCATTCCTCTTGCAATGCTTTGTGTTTATGGATGTAGCAGTTCCTGGATTCATATCCTGTTCACACACAAAACTGACATCTACTCTTATCTGTTCTCCTCCCTAAACCTGAACCTATATTTATTTTAAAAGCAGGTTTTAAACCCAGTTGTGATCACCAGAAAAGCTGGACTATGATGATGCCCTGCAAGTTCAGGGCAAGAGAGCAAAAATCCACCTCGGTCTAATAAAAGTACGTGGCAAAAATGACTGCTTATCCTGGATTTTTGAGCCTCAAAAACAACCAGTTGTGTACACAGGGTGTCATGTTTAGCATCACAACTGGGATGCTCATAGTCCTGAAGTCCTAAGGAAGCTGTAAAACACAGATGTTTGGTTAAATATGTCTTTTTGTGCACAGCTGGCCCGGGACCCATGCCATAACTGCTGTGCAACATACAGGATCTCATTCCAATTTTCTGGTGACCGTGCAAGACTAATTGAGTTGCTGCTGACTGATAGGAATCCTTTATAAATATGCCTGTGATAAACCTCTGCTTTGGGAAACCCTCTATGAGCTTTGGCTATGAAGCAACTCGCTGAATCTTGGGCCAGATGTCTTATACTCCTATGCATGCTGGGCACAAAAGCAAAAAGAACAGAAAATCACCCATTTTTCTTCCATCTCAGTGAAGACTGATGTGTCCTTACCCCTTTCACACAACTCAAATGCAGCTGGAAACAGGTACAGAAGAAGCTGTGAGAAATGGTAAGGAATAAAGCAAACATTCTCCTTAAACTAAATGCAAAATTGAGGGGTTGATATATTCTGTCTAATCAGTAACTGTGCCCTTTCTAAACAAACATAAGAAGCAGGGGAGAGAGGGAGTTGCTCTGAGTTTGGAAGATGGAGAGGAGGAAAAAGCTGGACTGGAGCTGTTACATCTGGGTGATTGAAATTTTTAAGCCACCCTACACATCTAACATTCATACGTTTTCATTTTGAGTATCTAGAGTGATTCCTGAGCCTTTGTAAGACATCAGAAAGATGACAAGTTTAATTAACTCCTTTATCTCTCCTTATAAATAGGTAAGGATAAGCCAAACATACAATTAACACTAGCTTGCCCATGACTTGCGGGAAAAATTAAATAGAAAAAAGTTTTTTTTAGCACTAGTTAAAGGAAAGTGAAACTTTTTGTACGGTACAATGAGAAACAAGAAAGAACATAATTTGTGTATACATCTTTATGTGTGTGTGTGTGTGTTTTTTTTTTTTCTGGTCAGAAATTTTGCTTCCATTTAACTCCCTCCAACATCCCTGCCGACATGAGGCACTGCAAGTTTTGGATTTGAAAGATGCTTTGTTTACCCTCTCAATAAGAGGAAATTAACATGTTACAACTGAAAGGCAGATCATACCTTTTTGTGGCCATTTTTGATTTTGTTCTACTCTTAAAAAGACACTCTTTAGCTTGGTGCAGGCTGAACTTTCACCTTTTGGCCAAATGGTGCAGAGTGATTTTTGTTAAGTCACTTAAAAAACTGCCACCCTGGCATCCTATCAATAACCAACATGCAAAAAACCCTAAATTTCTGGAATGAAATTTTAATTTGGGTACTCTCAAGACTGTCTCAAGCTCCTTGTCCTAGAAAATGGGTTCTATAACATAACCAGCTGAAATTACTGTAACAGGCTTGTCCTGATGCTGACCATTTCCCACTTCAGTGGGCTGTTTCTGTGGGGATGAAAGCAAAGGAGAGTATTCTGTAATATTCTGTCTGGCTCTCACTTGTGTCTCACAAATCCCTCCTTCTGACAGCAGAAATATTTGGCTGCCTGCCACCACACTGTGAGCGCATTATTGCCTGCGGAAGTTGGATTTTCCTGTCATCACTCAGGCAGTGCTCACCCCGTGTTACACAGAAATGTGAAAAACAAGTGTAAGCAGTGTGCACGTCCCACATCTCATTAGCTCAAGTGCAAAGGCAGATACTCAGGCAGTTCTCACGTTGTCCAAGGCAATTGATACAAACTGCAGTTATTCCAGAGCTGGTTTTGCACACAGTGATGGTGGTAATGCCTGCATGAGCAGCATTCAGTATTTACACAACGTGTTTCTCAGCATTGTGTGACTTTACATTCAAATACAGGGAGCAGAATTAGGGAAATGAGGTATTAAACATTAATCAAAGCGAGGCACCTTGCTTAATGGCGTTCAACTCAAAACACAAATACAGAACGCAGCATTTCCCCAAGAAGGTGTTTTATCAAACATGATCACGTCTACAGCAATTATGCTAAATACCCTAATTGCCTCCAGAGTTTTCTAAATCTTTTCATTTGGTCCACATTTGTGTTTTAAGTAAGATGTAATTCTTCTACTCTTTTTGCTAAGCCTGTTAATGGCTGATGTATCTGGAAAGATTCGGGACAAGGAAGCCACATCAGTTTTCGCTAATCACAGCATCAGCTTGTTTGGAAACCCTCAAGCAGCCACAGTTTTCTGTTTGAGCAGTGCTTCTTAACAAACATCATTCATCCAAAGCCACAGCAGGCAGAGCTGCCATTAGGCAAAAGGATAGAAGTTGGCAAAACCTTGGAAGATGCAACAGAACATTCACATGACAATAAAAGGAGCTGCCATGGTGAGAAAAAGACGACCCATTTTTGAGTCAATCATTTTTGAGTCAATTTTGGGGACATCTAATCACCTTGCAATGTGATTAAATCTATTACACCATTTAAAAGAGTTTATGTAACCTCATACTACAGTAATTCTATTGTTTTTTTGGTCTGCTGACTATTTTCTGTGGTGTGACAGTTAAAAGCAAACAACAGAAATTTATTCCACTGAAGCAGCCATATTTTTATGGTATAAACCTTCTTTGTTCTAGAACAAAGTTCTGGTAATTACCAGTGGTTCAACATCAGACTGGAATGATGTTCAAGATGCATTTTCATCAAGGTGCTACCTGGCATTCTCTGGATTATTAAACATTGGGGATGAAGTGAGCACTCATGCCACACTTGCAAATCAGCAGCAGTTTGGAAGACAGGGTTAAGATAAAATGATCTTCAAAAATTGGAAAATCATTCGGTGAGGGAATGGAAATAAAACGACAAGACAGGAGCTGTGTTTTTAACAGGTGATATCTACATACAGGATAAGATCCAATTGCTGCAATATTTACTAGATCTTCTCCAGACCAACCTCAAAAATCAAAAAACAAAACAAAAGAAAACAAACCCAAATCAATCAATCAAACAAACAAACCAAACAAAAACACATAACAAACAAACAAAACCCCAAACAACAACAACAAAAAGCCCCCTCTCCCAAAAAATCCCACAAAACAAAAAAAAACCCAAAAGATAAATAAATCATAAAAATATGTAAGGAAAGATTAGACAAAAAAAACATCAAGCCTCAAAACAAAACAAAAAAAAAAAATCCCTCCATATTTTTGGGCAAGTGAAGATGAGATGAACAGGTAACATAGTGCCCAAAAATGCTGAAAATACACCTGCAAAGTAAAAGGATATGTTACAAATAAGTTTTAGTTTGTTAACATGCCAGTTGGAAGACTTAGGTTAAACACTGTGAGAACTGAAAATAATTGTAAGGACAGTGAATTTAAGGAGTTAAAACTATTTAAGGAGTTAATCTCCACAATAGGATGTTCCTTATTATAAGTCAGACAAACTTTTCTTAAGAGTGGCTCAAGTGGAGCTGGAATTACATGAAATAAAAGAATGGGCCACAGAACCTGTTCAGGTCCTCTCTAACAATTCAATAACTTCCCAATTTCATGGAAAAAAAGGAGTAATTCCTATAACAAGGAGCTCAATTCTCATCTGGTTAATCCTTAACATTACTAAAAGTACTCCAAATCCTGTCATTCACAGCTTACAAAAGAGAATATATTTATTTTAATTATGCAACCTGAATATCTGTAGAATGGTAATTTTATGTATGGGCATATGGGAGATGAAAAAGCTATTCAGATAGGACACATGTTTTTAAACCCCTCAGTCTTTGAATTACTGGGAAATTTTTCCACTTTCATGATCAATGTTATCTGTTCTTTGCATAAACTCAGAGAAAAAGCATTGAATCTGTCAGGTAATTGGGAAGGAAGTAAGGAAATTGGCTGTATGTTCAGAAATGATGCAATGGTTCATGATCACAGGATCAGAACGGCATCAAACCCTTGCTTTAGTGCTATTTAGGACCCATTTTTTAACAGCAAGTGGATTTTTATTAGTTTTTTATTTGATTGTTCTTTGGTGGTTTTGTCTTTGTCTTTTGTTTAGGGTCTTTTTTTTTTTGTATCTTTGTGGGGCATTAATGCAAGACTAAAAACTGGGATCTCTGACTTAATGTGTGCATGTATAATCTACAAGAAAATGGTATTCAGTTGGAAATTTTTTTACAAGACATCCAAAGTTTTGAATTCAATAATGAGTCTGGACCTTTTCATCATCTGAATGAATTCAGCATCCTGAAAACAAAAATAATTTTAATAATGTCCCAATGAATAGCAATAACTGCACCAAACTTAGTGGTGTGATCACTAAAAAAAAAAAAAAAAAAAGGTTGAGGAGGTTTAAATCTGTGCAGAGCTAAAATTCCACTGAAAGTAATAAAAATACACCAATTCAAGCAAAATTCAGGTCCCTGCAGGGGCAATTTGTGAGACAGACAGTTTAATTTTTCCGTGGTTCTCTGAAGTACTGAGGCATTCATAATGCCCTGGCTGTTTCTGCAACACCTTCACTTTTCAAAAAAGCTTTGGAAACCCAATACCACCGTCTTCACAGCCCAGATACCTACACTAAAACTAAATATTTTGGAAAATCCCATTCTTATTCTGAGAAGTCCTACATCTGAGGCGTAATTCTTCCCCTTTATGAAAGCTTGTCTTACTTTTAGCCACTTCTATGTATCTGTAACCAGTTATGGATTTTTGTTAGCTGAGCTGCTCAGAAGAATGTTAACTTTGGAAGAGGGTAACAATAAAAGACCTTAGAGATGAAGTGGGATTGGTAAGAAATTGTGAATGTGTGAAAAGAGGAGCTGAGCTGTAAAGCTGGAGTGGGAGATGAGGCAGGAGGGTTCAGACAGGTTCATGCAGCTGGCAAGTACCAGTGTGCCACTGGGATAAAGAGATAAAAATGCTCCAAACAGGGATTGCTCCACTTCGTCTTGGTTACAGGTAAACCATTTATCCTGCTCCCCTGAAATCCAAAAACAATTTAAACACCCTTTTAAAAAACGTGAGGCAAGCTATGGCAAGGAGAAGACAGCATAGCACAAAATAAATCTAGTTAATTCAAAAGAGAGGTCAAGCATAGCTGTGCAGATTTACACCCAGGGTTTTTGTTCATCTGTTCCTGAGTGTGGGAGGGATGTGCAGGACTCAGGATGAAATCCTTCTCCCTGGAGCCAACAGGGATTTGTCCTTTGACTCAGTGAGGCCGGTCACTTTGAGGGAACTGTCCACATCAGCACTTTCTACCTGACAGAAGGATATTAGACTGAGGGAAAATAGATGAGAAAACAACTTTTAATTAACAAACATGAGTTGTTCAGAGGAATATGCTGACTATGGGGCTTTCTTTTTTCCCCCTATCTTTGTGGGATGGAGAAGTCAAACCAAAGCTGCTCTCATCTTGACCTTAGAATATGTCCAGCTTTTAATTGTGCTTAGCACAGAGGAGATCAGGTTCTGCGAAGCATCAGTCTGAGCCTGCCAGCTTTAGTGCTCCATCTTTCCATCTTCCTCTGCCTCTCCTTTCTTGTTTATTTTGCTGAGCATTTCATCCTGTGGCCTAAACCTCTCTCTTTTTCTGCTCTTGTGTTGTTTTTTTTTTTTTTTTTTTTTTTTGTTTTTTTTTTTTTTTTGTTTTTTTTTTGTTTTTGTTTGTGTTTGTGTTTTTGTTTGTGTTTTTTGGTTTTTTTTTTGTTTTTCTTTCAAGAGTCCAGTATTTTATAAAAATCTCATCTGCTCCTGATCTTGCCCTAAAGCTAAGTTACAGTTCTGAGATCACCTCATGTGTCATAGGCTTAAAACTAAAAATCAGATGGTAAATAACAAGATTTGAGGAGGACTATTAAAATAAAACTGCCTGGGGCAGTGGGGTGTGGTTACTAGGATTCAGATGGCTAAAGAGAAAATGAAGACAAAGAATTTTCCTAGGGAGATAAAAGGAATCAGTGTATAACCCAGCAGGATAATCTCTTTGAGAAAAAAAGTAAACACATAAAAAAGGGGCAAAAAAATCCATAGAAAGGTATTAATATAGTATTAATAAAAGCCACAATGTAATATTGTTTCCAAACACCACCTAAAAAAAAAGGAATTCTGTCACAGATAGGCTTTTAATTTTCCTACTACTATAAATTCCCCAGAAAGAGACAATCTCAAATGACACAGCGACATGAAAGATGATTTGGGATAATAGCAAAGGGAGTTGATTATGTTTCATAAAGTATCATTGGCAACAAACTGGAACTTGAACTGCTTTCTGCAAAATCCACACTAGGCTGCAAAATCGTGCCTGAGAATTTATAGTGAGTATTCACCCAAACTAAGGGAAGTGATTTCCCTCTAAAAAATGATGTATGCTGTACCACTGACAACCTGCATGAGAGGATTCTCTTGGGTTTTTGTGGTTTCAGCTGCTGCCTCAGAACTGCAATGTGAAAAATACTTGGCACCCTCACAGTAGCTAATAAGGCACATTGTCCTCTCTCTCTGTGAGGAAATTCTTACATTTGTACAAAAAGCAATTTCAATATAAAAGAAGAAAACACTATAATTGACAGATCCTTTTCATTGTCATAAAGTGCAAATTGTAAACACATGGAAAAGCCTAATATTTTGTCTATTAGGTAGGATGTCTTTAATACCTGGAATGTTTTTAATTCCTGGTCCATTAACTGCAAACACAGATTAGTGGTTGTGCACTTGCTATATTAAATAAAAAAAGGTATGACATCTTGAATAATGCTGTCAATTCTATTCTGTCAATTTCCATGGTGTGACAGAGCTGAGAAATATCCTCTATGTCACTGGAATTCTTTCCTCGCAGATTGTTTATGCTGAAGTCAATTTTCTCAGGAGGAGCTTTTAATTACAGGACCTTGTGGTTTCAAATTTAGCTCCCTCTGTGTGCTGCCGTGGCTACTTCAATATCCTGAGAATGAAATCTGGCCCCAGCTGAAATCAATTGCAAAGCTCGCATAGATTTTAATGGTGGCAGAATTTCAGCCATTCAGTATGACTGCAAACAACATTAATCCCCCTGCTGCACGTTTCCTTTTTGTTGGCCCAAGTCACGTGTGTAGGCTAAAAATAAAATTAGCAGGAGGAACAGTTGCTGTGGTAGTAAGTGCCTGGGAAGACTAGAGAACAAGATGAAAAAATTAACCAGAAGGTGACAGAAAGAAAGAAGATAGTTTTGAGTTGTTCAGGGTGCAAGTAGGCCATGAGTAATATTTTTTTAAGCTGACTCTAGACACATAAATATTAGTATGAGGAAGGCCAATACAAAGATGTGTAGGATTGCCAGGACTTTATGTCTCCATACATTTTTTAATCTCTATTTCCCTTTCAGAAATTGATCTTCCAGTTGGAGTGTGTTGTGCTTCTGATACTGAACTCCACCTCAGAGATCCAATGCCTTAAAAATTGCTTTCCAGCTTGAATGAGGGGCAACATCTCCCATATTGCTGTGGACTGATCTAAGAAATATTTTGGAACTGGAGGAGAAATATCTATATCTTCAGCTAGAGAACTGGATTTCAAAGCTAAAATTCCCGTTCTTCCTAGTCTACGCAGAAATGGGGACAAATAACGCAAATTGACAAATGGGATACAACATCTACAAAATAATTTTAAAAACACTGTTTCAAAGACAGTAGTTGTGCCATATTCCTGGTTTCCTCTATACCATTTTTTTCAGGAAAGCCTTCCATGGGAATGGTTGCAGATATTTTTCTTTACACAGATGCAGGTGCAGGTGGAGAATTTTTTCCTGGCCAGGAATGTGCTGTAGGTAAGCTTTAAAACCTTTTGGATTTGTCAAGAATTTTAGACATCTAAATAAATATCAGGTTTATACAAGTACAAACATGTGTGATTAATAAATATATTGACAAAGAAATTAGGACCAGGTTTTATTTGAAAATAATTTAGACACTTTTTAAACCAAGTTTTAAACTTCAAATAGAGTTATGAAATAGAAAATCCCAATTCAGCATAAAGAGACTGAGAAATTATTCATATTTATAGTCATTCTGAAATAAAACAGAAAACTGTTACACAGTTACATAAAACTGTCAAATCAATTAATTGTCATAATTTTTTTTTGTTTTTGTTTGTTTGTTTGTTTGTTTGCTTTTGTTCTGTTGTGTTTTTTTCTTAAGGATCCATAGCTTGGTTTTTTTCATCAGATATTTTTTCCATAATGTAAAATTTTTTGAAAGAATGTTACCTAGTAATGTTATTTTGAAAATAAATTATATTTTTCTTGTGTCTAATTTTTCAACAAACCATGGACACCTTGATCTGCCTACAGTTTTATTTTTCTACTTTTTCTAGAAATCCCTGAAACTTTCTGATTTCTTTTGTGTACATCTGATTCAACAGTTTAAGGACTTTTGAGGACTGTTGAGGCATGTTGAGGGTTCTTGAGGGGATCAAACTGATAAGAAGACCAAAATCTGCAGTGTTTGTATCAATATTTTTAGATGTCATTTTGATTTTATAATCCTCTGCCTTTGTTACACTAACTCTGTTGTAGAATCCAGACAAAGGTTTTAACACCAAAAGTCCATCTTTTGTGAAGTTTCTCCATTGAAACTTCTAACATCACACATTCTGTGATTCTGCAAGTCTGTGAAATAAGACTCCTGTGTTATTCCAGTGTTCTCATATAAACACATCTTAATGAACAGAAGCTTGAAATAATTTAATGCAACAGAAGAAAATGTATAATATTTTTTTCTCCATCTGAACAAATCTGCAGGCTAAACATGCTCTTTTTCTGCTCATATTTTGTCTGTCCAAAATCCATCAGAAAAGATCAGCAAGCATAATCTGAAATTCATGTCCACAGTTTTAAGAGACACTATTCTTGTGTAGTTGGAAATATATCTTTGCTTCATTTCCTTTCAGTAGAAGATTATATTTGGCAGACAGACTCTTTTACTCATGGTTTGTCAACAAGAAATAAAAGAGATAGGATGTATGAGGAGCAGGAAATGAACTAGAAAGATGTTTAACTAATTACAAATCTGAGCTGTCATCTCTAAGATAAGGGACCAGCTTCAGTATTTTTAACTGCAGCATCATCATGGTTTTATAAAACCATATTGTTGTAGGTTTGGTGGGGTTTTTTTTAATATAGGTAAATATTAAAAAGCATGCAGGTGTATGATGAAAACACAGGTAATCTCTTATTAAGGACATTTAATCAACATGTAAAATTTCCCCATAATCATCAAGATTTGTGTCAGTCTCTGGGAGAGCTGTATGGAGCCTGTAGATCATGACCTTATTACACAGAAAAGGATGCATGTGATCGTGTTAAAAACAAATGTTTCAAAGTCTGAAATTCTCTAAGCTACAAAGAATTGAATCTAAAATTCAAGGAAAGGCCTAATGTAAAATTGTGATGGATTTGTGAAATTTGTTAACCCTTGGCATCTTATTGATTTCAATTGAAATGATGTATACTTAACCTTGACAAATTATTGCTCTTATTGTTACTCTTCTGGACTAAAACAACAAATTCCTTCTTATTAATCCACTCACCAATAAAGAGGTGTGCAAGTGCCTTTATCCTTAGCACCCAGAGAAACTCATAATCAGGGCATAAAATTATGTGCATAATTTAGCTGTCACATTTCAATATTTGAGTATGCATAACCAGAAATTTAAAAATAGATCTCTGTCTGCATCAGGTTCAAAATACTAAAGAATTAAAATTCACTAAGTAAAATTAGCATTTCACACCTTTTGTTATGCTATTTGGGTATACTAAAGGGCTGTGGTGTTATTTTTGTCACTCATGTTTTCCATGACAGAGTAGCGACTGACAGAGGAGTTAATTGCAATCACTGAGGATACAACAATGAGATTATCACATGCTTGAGGCTGGCTTTGCTTCTTCCTGTCCTTACTTGCCCAGGAAACAACAGTGTCCAACATTTCTTTGGTATTTCATATCATAGTGCTGGGCCTTCACCATGGCACCTGGGCCAAGGTTCTTCAACATCCTCAAGAAAGTGCCAAATCTTTACATTTTTTTGTGGATTTTGCAGTAGGAGTCAAAATAAAAATAAAGTAACAAAACCCAACACCAAAAAACCAAAAATCAAAAATCAACCAAATCAAAAGAACCCACCCTAAAACCCCCAGAGGTTTGGGCAATAGCAGTGATAGAAAACACACATCTCCCTGGCATTTTATCACCTTCATACTGGAGCGTCAAATCAATTTCTTTTCACGACTACCCTGTAAAACTGAAGGGAAAAATCATAGAAACACAAAATGGTTTGGACTGGAAGGGGCCCTAAAGATATTGTTCCACCCCAGCCATGTCAGGGACACCTCCCACTGTCCCAGGTGCTCCCAGCCCCAGTGTCCAGCCTGGCCTTGGGCACTGCCAGGGATCCAGGGGCAGCCCCAGCTGTGCCAGGGCCTGCCCACCCTGCCAGGGAACAATTCCTGATTCCCAGTAAATTTTCTCCTCCTCTGTTGGATCCCTGTCCATCTTAGGTCCCTCCTCACTGTGCAGAAGGCAGGTCGACCCTGGGTCTGTTTAGGGAATGCTGAACTCTAGAAATGCCTGAAGAAATTTGTCCTCCAGCGGTCTGTGCACAGCACGTGAGAAGAATAAAGAGATGGAACTTTCACTTCATTCTGCAAAAACGTTCACTTCATCCACTTCTTTAAGCTACTGCCTCTTCACCGATTTCTGTAAATGTGCTGAGTCTTAATTTGTGGCATGGTTTTATGCTGTTTTGGACGTGTGAATCTACAGTGCAGCCACTGCTGTGTAGTAGCCATGTACAAGATGTAAATCCCTTGTAAATGCAAAATTGTTACCTCACTTTTTAGTGGAGGTTGATGCAGTTCTTATTTCTCTTGTGTAGAGCAGAAACGTTGAGAGTTGCTAAGAAATAATTGGAATTCTGTAAGCCTGTGCACTGATTTGTATTTCCATAGGTACCTCATTTTTACCCTGTTCTTTCAAAAGTTTTAAAGTTCTTTTAAAAGAACAAAGAAACACCTCATTGCAATCATACCTCTAGTCTCATCCTTGGATAGTGACACCTCCCTCTAATGCTTATTTATCAATGAAAATGCCCCAAAATGAAGGGTTTTGTGCTCAGCACAGGAAACTCACTGCCTCACAGTCAGTTTTGAGGGTTTAACTGGAACCTAAGCATGTCCTGGTCCACATCAAGGGTGATGTTATCCCCGTCATTCCTAAAACAGGTTGGAAAGGGAACCTTGCTTAGGGTTTTGTACAGCTTTCACCACTGCACCCTATTTCTTAGAAAACTGTTGGCCAACTGGTGCTGCTGGCAGAGCTTAGATACTGCAAGGAAGACTATATAATGGAATTAAATTTTATGTAAAATGAATAGCTGACTATGCTTCCTCCTTCCTCCCCCTCCCCCGCCTCAATTACAATCCAAGTTGTAACTGAATTTTTCCTTCAGTTCACTTCTGACTGTTCCTCATTTGGGATTTTTATTCAAAATATGAAGGTGTGATTTAAAAATTACAATGTGAAAAACTGGTTCATGCCAACAACATGTTCAGCATTGTTCTTCTATCTTAAGATACACTACGAGTGAATTTCTAGTTGCCTTACATTTTGTTACGTCAAGCTGGACATCACAATTTGGTCAGCAGGGAAATACACCAATATAATTCTGACATTGTATCATAACTTCAATAGGCACACTCTGGGATTAGTTTAATTTTATTTCAGTTTATTATTCATCATTTCTTCTCTGTAGACTTGCAATGACATTGTTTTGTCTTGACATTATAACATAATCTGCATATATTTGCATACAATAATCAGGCACTGGTTGAGAGTCTCAGGCAGAAATTGTGCAAGCTCTAAAGTGGGTTCTCAGATCCAAATGTGTACAAAGTTTCAAGTATAATTTAAAATCTCTGGACCTTTAACTGATATCTCCTGGGATCAAAAACTTCAGAGGTTGAACTCAAATCTTTAAAACGTGTTTTTCACTATCTATGCAATCTTTACAGAAGTTATTAACTGTTATCAGTTACAATCCCAACTCTCTCTGAATAGAGTAATTAAGCCATGTAGGACTCTAAATCTAATTAGTCCAAATGATAACTGAAATAAGAGACTTATGAATATCTGAGTCCAAATTTTCTTTATCAGTTTGCCTGTTTCCAGAAATTTTCTCTATAACAGAAAAACCTCAAACTTTTAATCTCCTCATTAGTGTTTTCCTTGCCTGCCCCAACAATTTTTCACTGAGTTTTTATGGAGGCTTTTACCAAGAGCCTATGGTGAGTCTTTTGGGGAAGTGAAACAAAACAAGACAAAACAGGACAAACGAAAACAAATTAAACTAATAAACAAAAAAAAACAAAAAAAAAAAAAAAAAAAACCACAAACAAACCCAACCAACACAAAAATTACCCCAAACCAAACCAGCCAACCAAAAAAAAAATGACAACAAAAAAAGATTTTATTGTGAAGTATTATACTCAGGTTGAGGCATGGGCAAACTGAATTGAAATAAAAATTTTTATGTGGTGTTGTTATTAAGAGTTGTGAATTAATTATTAAGAGTGGTGTGTTATTAAGGAGCTGTGAATCCAAATGCTAACATATTCTGTATTTTGGACTATAAAACTTGGATCTGACCTAAATGGGCAAGAGCAGGAACACTGCAATTCTGTCCACACCATGTTAAACTGTCACTTAACAAAGGTGAGCAGATATTTTGGTTTCTCTCCTAACTTGGGTTGCTGTGGTCTGAGGAAGAGGCAAATAAAACCAGAAACATCATCACAAAATGCCTGGTATCACATCTTGGATGTTCAAATTATCTGTGTTCCAGTCAGGCAAGGTTTTAGAAGGATCTTTACGTTTATACCTCCTAATAAGGGCATTTTTGTTTGTTTTTTTGGGCACTTTTTCTAGAAAAAATACAGATTTCTGTCCATTTCTCCATGCTTCTTATTTTTAAACATTTTAAAATAATGAATTATAAGCATATACAATATAGATACATGCATGTGTCATGGCATCACTTATCTTCTCCTTGCTTTTAGGTCAAAAACAAAGTTCAGGGGTCTGACTTCAGGATGCTTTTCCCATGTTGGATGGTTGGTTACCTACCATGGATGTTCATCTGCCTTGCAGCCTGAAACTGATTATTTTTGTGTAAGAAGAAGTCCTGAGGCTCATATGTCTTTTTGTTGACTGTCGCATCATAATAAAACCTGTTATCCTAAAGTGTCTTTGTAAGGAGACAGAGAACATGGAAACAGCTAAAAGTGTGAAAAAAAGGAACATTCTAAACAGTGAAGAACCTGCACATGAGACAGAGAAGAATTTTGTCCTTTTTGTGTCCCAGAAAACTTTGTCATTTGTCTGCCTCAGTGTGGCCTTAAATTGTCTTCAAAGTTTTAAGAAGCATCAGACCAGGTCACTTTCTTTTACTCCCTCCTGCTGTAATTCAAAATTTTTACTGACACCATTACATTAAACAAGTTGAAGGTGAAATTCAGAGATGAAAGACAGACGTGGGATGAAAAGCAAAAATGGTATGACCTCCCAGCCAAATATCTGTTTGTAGGCAAGATAAAAATGGAGATTGCAATAGAAGCAAGCCACTCCATCTAAAAGAGATTTTAAGTTTGTGGTTGATTATTTTCACCATTACCTGAGCAATTTCAGAAAGGAAAAACATTCTTCATGGCAAAAAATTCTTCATGGCAATACTTCATGGCGCTTCTTCATTCTTTATGGCACTTCTTCCTTGGAGCATCTAACACTGTTTTCTTTCTTCAGTGTTTTCCCAGTAATTTCATAATTTTCCATATTCATATTACAAGACCTTAAACTTTACTAGATTCAAGTTCTCTGGGTCAAGTGGCACTGTATTGATCTATATTTGACACTACACAAAAAAAAGAACTGTAATTTGTTATTTATTTATTTTTTTTATTTCCCCCTTGATTATTTTTCATTGGTTCATTAGTTGTTGGGTTTTTTCTGATTCTTGTGTGACTGGTCTAAGTAAAGCACCTACATAAGGTGATTTTTTATTTACAGATGCAGCTGTGATCCTCTCTCTCTGTGCTGTTTGCTATTTAGACACCTGTTGGAAGTTTCAGGGTGATTTATTTTGTGCAAGACAAAGTCACATGGAGAAATCCAACCCAGAAATCCAAAATATTCTCAAGTTAGTTCCTGACTGCACCTTTGCAAAATGATTTTCCCAAGTGTTTGCTGTAAAAACACCACACTGGAACTCAAAAAAAAATTCTTTTCCTTTGTAAAGCTGTAGAGTCCAAACGTACAGGACAAAGACTTTCGCCATTATTAATTTATGTATTCATAATATTTTGATCTTAACCTCATTCAGGATAGCAGCATGCACATCCTAGGTCTTTTACCCCAGCTCAAATGATGAATTTGCACAAAATTTCATGAGGCTGCAAAACTAATCACAAGTATGGGTGTTTTAGTATTTATTTTTAATGACATTCCCAAAATTAAATAACCTAGAAGTTAATATGCCCAAACTATGCTGCACAGATATTTGTAAACATACAGAATGAAACATAGGAAAATTGAGAAAAGTCACAATTAAGTTTATGTATTTCAAAGCAATTTAGGCACTTTTATAGCTCTTTTATGATGCAAATTTGTCAGAATTTCTTTCACTTGCTGTGTTTTGAGGGATCAGTACCATTGCTAAAATGTGTTCCTGAGGCTGGGATAGATTTGCTGACTGACACAGAAAACTGGAAGATGAATAGGATGAGAAATGGGAACTTTTCATGCCTCTCTGGGCAACCTGTGCCAGTCCCTCACCACCCTCAGAGGGAGGAATTTCTTCCTAATATCCCATCTAACCACAAATGACTAAAGACACACCTTTTCTTCCATAATGGAAAAAAAAAAAATCTATTTATTTATGCTATGCATTTTTCATCACAAATGCCATGAAACAAAAATTGAAAATTTCTTGCTTACTTTTAATGAAAAAAAGAAAGAAAATCAGACAGATATATTTTAAAATCCCAGACTCCTTTTGCTTCAAAGCAAGCAGCTCTTACAGATAAGGGAGATTTCTTCCATCGCACAATTAATTTTATTTAAGTAATTATGGCTGCTTTGAGTAAGTATTTCCTATTACCTCATTCTAAATAATTTAAAAATAAAACGTTTTCTAATAGATTTATGGTAGGCTAACTTGAAGAGCTTAGGAAGGATATATGCCAGCCGTGTTTTGGTAAATATGGTAAAATTTTGTAATCTCAAAACATATGTGCAGTACTTCTTTGCATAATCCCTTGCTTCTGCAACACATGTTCCCCCAAAACTAAATGCATCTGAATGTGAAATTATTTTTTTAAGTCTCCTACAGAGAAATTATAGATGGGTAATATAGTGAATTTCCAAAATATATTAATATTTTAAATAACTTCATCTCCAAGGTAAAATGTTTAATTTATGCATTGATATAAATTTATTTATAAGTTTGTATACATATATAGGTGCAATATATATATTTTTTAATAATAAAAGTAAATGTATTATTTACATTTAGTACTTTTCACAGTAACTTTCACCTACACCATTTCTGTGCTGCACTGGGATTGTGGAGTTTACCTGAAATAAAGCACATGGTTTTAATTTGGGAACCCAATTCTAGCTGTTGCACATCTCCCATATTTTCTGTTTTTTTTTTTTTTTTTTCCCTTCACCCGTGGTAACAGACAGCAGTGTTGGTAGGATGGAATTGGAAATTCATCCTAGACATTTTGTTTGGGTCAATGGTTCTCATCAGATTGTCTTTACCAGGCTCAGCTCACCTAATTCTGAGAGAATAATCTGATTTTTAAACAACAGTTAAAAAAAACCCAGCCAACAACAAAAAGGAAAACCCACAAAAACCCCCAAACAAAACAACAAACAAAAGAAACCACAAAAAAACCAAAACCAAACAAAACTACCAAATTAAAAAAAAAAACCAAAAAAAAAAAAAACAACTAAACAAACCCCCCCAAAAAACCCAAAACACCAAACCAACAAAAACCACAAAACCAAACAAAGAAACAAACAAAAAACCCCAAAACAAAACAACAAAAAGCCCAGACAAATCCACCCTGGCAAAATCAAAGCAGAAATAGAACTTGCAACCTGAAAATGAGATAATTGTAAAATCAGATGTTTACTTTTCTGGATTACTTATCCTGGGGTCCTGATACTTGTAGACAATCGGGTATTTCTGTAAGGTATTTTTCCTTTTTGAGAAAGCACTTCTGATTTTACAGGAAAAATAAGTAATAATCTACCAGAGATTGCTCTCCCGGAAACTCTTTCCCTTCATAAAATTCTGTTTCAAATGGCATGAAATACTGCCAGAAATGGGCTGTGGACTCTTCCTTTTTAGAGATAAGGAAAAAAATCATAATTTAAAAAAAAAAAAAATATTATTTTCTGATATATTTTCCTCCTTCAAATCATTGCACCTCCCTTATATATGTGTAATACCAATTTAAAAAACTACGAAAAAAAAAAAAAAACAACCAGGAAAAAACCTCAAGTGATTATGAACTTTTGCTAGTTTTAATTTATCAGAAGAAATAAGAAATAGACATAAAGAATAAATAGATTATCAACAATTAAAACTCTGAAGCTCAAATAACCACACACTTGAGGGACTGAGCTTCTCTTTTTTGCATGTTAAACTGGACTTTTAAAATAAAACCACTCTTAGTATATTATTTTGTCTTTCAGCTAAATCTAGGGTTCCTCTTTAAAGATGTCTCCATGTTACATCTATAATACTTCATATTTTAAATTAATCTTGAAAGCTATTGGCCATTTGTAAATAAGGTCTTTACCTAACTTGTTGCATATTCATGTAAAACCCAGGCAGACAAAAGAAGAAAAAGCATTAAACAAACCATTTGCAATTTTAGAAATATTTTTTTAAAAACCCTATTAGTAAAAAATCAACCCTGTTAAAGGGTAGTGTCTAAAATTCTGTCACAGCAAAATTATTCTGTCTATATACTCATGACATTTTGCCCTCTCTAAAGGAAATTAATAAAGTTCTACGCCTTTGAAATTTCCATTTGGGAAATGCCTGAAAAGAGTTCTTTGATGTGATATTTCCCCATGACCAGCCTAAATTTTTCAAGTTTTTCTTTTATTTTTTCTTGCTCTTTTTATGTTTTAATTTCTTCAGTTTCTTATTAACTCCAAAATCTCTGATTTTCTTGAAGGTGTTCTCTTCTTTTACAATTGAAGTCTAATATTGAGGCTTTTAGAGATATGGGGAAATATTTCTTTGAAAAACAGATTTTACATTGGGGCTTAAAAGCTTTCAAATACTTGTGTAGAAATCTGAGATGCTGAGACCTGGTAGCAGAAATATGAGCAAATTTCTGAGGACAAAAAGGTGCAGATGCAGGTTTCCTCTCCCAGATAAATATTGAAATGAAAAATAGAATTTGTTAAAGAAATCACAAAAGTTTATGTTTTTCCTCTTGTAAAATGGCAGGAAACTTTCCAATATCTAAAAGACAGTAGAAAGGCCATTAAAAAGGAAAATAAATATTTAACGCTACCTCATAAGATTTAGTTAATGGTGGTTTTAAACCAGTATAACAAGAATGTGTGTTAAAATACATAAAAAATATAGATGTGTGCCAATATAATGCATGTATGAATCTATACAGATAAGCATTTAAAAAAACAAAAAAGATAAAAAGTGGAACTGAATTCTGTTCATATATCAATGGAATCAGACTTCACAAAGCAGACATATCAATAATTTTCAGTTTAATGAAAAGGACAACAGGAAACTTGCCCCTAAAATCTTTACATCTTTAATGTGATTAAATTTTCAGGGTTTTATTTGTCTACAGAATTGAAGGTTAACAGAGTTCTGAGTTATACAAAGATATTTATGATTAACATGTATTGAAGTTTGAACAACCACAATTAAAATTCTAAACTTGTTAGCATACTTACAGGTATTTGGATTTTATGTCATAATCCTGAGGATGTTTATGTACTCACACAGCTCTATTAATAGAAACATTCCATTTGAATTCTGAAAGTTAAATATGCTTAATATTTGCAGAAGCTGAATCTTGAGCAATGACTAAGGCCTGATTAAAAAAACCCCAAACCTCAACATCTTAACCTTATTTGAATCCTAAACCCTCAAATATGACTCCTGCATTAATTTTGGACTCCAGAATCCCAGATTTTCACAGCTCAATGAGTTCAACATTTATGAAAACCTGGAGGTGTAAAAATTTTTATTTATTTGTATTTTGAGTATCCCCAAAGGCCTAATATGACATATCAGTTTTTTTTTTTTTTTCTGGTTCTTGAATACAGTAACTTTAAACTACATTTAGAGCTACAAAGCGAAGGAAGAGACTAGAAATTTAAAAAGGTGCTCTAAAATAAAATGGTTTCAGTAATTTACTGCCACTGAACTTTAAATATCTTCTCTAAGCTATTGAAGTACGCACAAATCTTACCTAATATTACAAATAATCCGTTCTATATTACAATTTTTTACTGATTATAAACACAAAAGCATTTTGAATTAGCAGACATTACCAACCCAAAATCTGCATATTGGTCCAAAATTATCTATATCCCTATTTCATTGTTGTGCTTTTGCATTATGGGCAAGAAGAATCTGAGGAATTGGTCAAAGCAGACTTCATCATTCAAAAATCCATTTTGTTTCTGAATTTAAATAGCTATTGCAGAAAGAGGATTAGAAGATTTATATTATATGAGGAGTACTATGTATGACCCTTCTGAGCCTTGTGAAAATTAAAGTCTGACTGTGTCTTGGATTCTTTTTAAAACACTGCCTTTTATGTAACCTTTTTTTTTTTTTTTTTTTTTTTTTTTTTTTTTTTTTTTTGAGGAAAAATAAGGTATTACTAACAATAGCTTTGATTTAGAGTCTTGTATGAGGTTAGTCAGTGGAGGAAATATGAAATTAGAGAGACTATGGGAGTGAAAGATTATAATCTGCAGTATCTCTGCAAGATAATAATGATAATATTAAGTCAGCATATGGTCATTTATAGAAGTTTTACTCACAGAAACATAATTGAAATCTCAGTAGGTCAGGAAAATCAGGGGCTGAATTGTTAGTAAGTGAAAAGTCTCATCAGTGAACAGGGAGAGTGGAGTGAAAAGTTACCCCATAAGAAAATAATTACTCATAATCAATAATTCTGCCAGCATATGATCATATTTACCGCTCCTGGAATTGCTAAACAATATTCAGGTAAGTATTTTGCTGCAAAAAAAAAAAAAAAAAAAATCCTACCAAAAAGGAAAAGAGCTTTAAACAATGCATTTCTAACCAAGAGATTTTATTTGTAATGGATCATTCTCTGCATCCAGGAGCAATAATCGTACTCACATTGTTTTTATTCATGCAAATGATCACAGTTTATCTCATATCAAACAGATTCTTTTTTCTCTGTAAGATGCCCTAACTAAAAATACAGTTTGGTCTTTATTTTCTTGTGGGGAACTTAGTCTTCAGTTTAAAGTTCTGGGGCAAACATTAAATGATCTCAGGAGTTTTTTGTTTTGTTTTTTTTTTTTTTTGAGCTGTGGAGTTGCACAAAAGTAGACTTGCAGCAATGAGATGGATTCCTGCAAATTGTTTAATTGCTTACAGTAGAATGGTTATAAAAATTAAAAAAACAAAACAAAACAAACAAAACAAAACAAAAAAACCAAAACCTAAACCAAAACCAAACAAAAAAAAAAGAAAAAAACCAAACAAACAAAAAAAAAAAAAACAAAACAAACAAACAAAAAAAAACTAAACAAAAAAAAAAAAAAAACAAACAAACAAAAAAAAAAAACAAACAAAAAAACCCACAGAGACAATGAATCTATGTAAGGGATGACATCATTTATTTATATTTGCTCTCCAAGCTGCAAACCCTCCCTTAAAGTAACATTTTTGTGAGGTGTTCTAATATTCCTGGTGGGATTCACATGGGCCCCTCCAAGGCAGGTATTTACCTACACTCTGTTCATGAGAAAGCAGTGAAATCTGCTTTTTATGCATGCCAAATTTCATCTACGTGTTGAATTCTGGAAGAAGCTGGATGAACAAAGGGAGCCTGGGCTGAGCCGCTGAGATGGGGACTTCTACAGAGCAGAAGTTCAAAACACTTTCACTAAATTTGGGCACTGAATGCTTCAGCTGTCCCTGGGTATTTTCCATTCTCAGAGTCAGAGTTGATGAGATAAAAACCCCACATTATGCCCTGATACCATTTTGATTAAACAAGGCTTTTATTCAGGTTTTTATCATCATTGCTTGTTTTAAAACAGCATCTGCCTGTTCTTTAAATGGTGATTATTGGATTGCCTGTTTTTAAATTTGTTTATTTTCTGTATATAAGCCACAGCTTGGTAATAACAGCAGGTTTGGCTGTTTCAGTTGAGATCTTAACGTGAGAAACACCAAATTATGATTCTTACATTTTAAAACCAGCTCTTTACAAGAGTTATCAGAGCTAAGACAGGCCAAGGCTTTCTCCTGCTATCCATGATGCAGACCTCTCCCTATGTAAGATTGTTTTGCATCCTAAGTTTGAAATTGTTCTACGTAGAAATTAATTATTTCCTATGCTGTTGGGGATGGAGAATGTCTTTGCATTGTTTTAGTTATGTTTATAGCTTTTCAAGGGTTCATGGCAAAATTTACATTTCCTGAAGTAATAATCTTGATGCATAAGGGAAATTACCAGCTTAAAATATAAAATTAGTTCAACTTCATTTTAAACACAGAGCAGCTCACACCAGTGATGTCTCAATCACAGACACTCCCTTTTAAACTCAATTCTATCAATAGTAGTTCCTACTTCAGTAAAAAGATACTTTTGAGGAAAAAAAGTTTTTCTTTAAAAATTCTTCCAAGGTACAAAAGTTAAGGAAAAAAATCCTAATAAAAAAAAATATCATGCAGCCGTTTCTAGTGATAAAAACAATTTATTGAACATGTAAAAGTCTATCTAAATTATTGCTCATATTGTACACAGTTTTATAAAGACAAAAAGAAGAATACCCTGTCAGAGAGTTTATGAGCTTAGAAACAAGCACAACCTCCTGGAGAATTTTCTGTTCTACAGGGAATAAAGTAAGGTAAAATCAGTTGAAAACACATGAGGCTGTCCAAGTCAATAGGTAATTTTTTGATACCATAACCCCTGAAGGAAGTCAGTATTTCATTTGGATTCTCTGAGTCCCATGATTCAGCTTTAACAGCGTTTTTTTCTCATTCAGCTGATATCCAAAGAAAAGGGTTTGGTATAAATTCTGTGGGAAAAATGAAACTTATTCTCAGGGATTTTGAAGGCCCAAATTAAATATGATATAATTGGGAAAATGACATTAAAAATATTTTAAACGGGCATATTTTGGCTTTTGGTCAACATTATCAGGATGACAGATCCTTGAACCAAAATCTCAATGGGATGGAAATTAGTGTAATTTTTTTTTCTTTTTTTACACTCTTAGTTGCACCAAACCATAGATCCTTATAAAACTAAAACTGAATATCTGAGTACTTCAGCCCTTTAGGTTAATCAAAATTCATTTTTGTTCTTTCTGGAGTAAATTCCATTTTCCCTATGTCCTTTATTCATTTACCTCTTTCAGAGTGACATGACACTCTTTGATTTATAAGAGTGAAAACCAAACAGCAGAAAGGTCAATCTGTGTTTAAAAAAAAACCAAAACAAACAAACAAAAAGAACCAAACAAAACCAAACCAAAACAAAAACCAAAAAACAACCAACCAACCAACCAAACAAACAAAAAACCTAAACAAAAAAAAAAAACAAAAAAAACACAAAAAACAAACAAACAAACAAAAAAACCCCACACACTTCTGTTTTCTGAAACTGCTTATTGCCAATAAAAAGAAAAGATTTTTTTGGCTAACCACACACAGCTGTTTCCATAATTAATGAAAAATAATCAGGCAGAATATGCTACAGGTTGTCCCGCATGTGACTTCCTTTAAAGAGGGGAAGTTTATATAATTGGAATGAAAGCTCTCTTTACAAACTGGGAGTTATAAACTGGTACTTGAATGAATTAAAAGGATGGCTGAACAAAGATGGACAGCAGTCCTCAGAAATACCTCAGAAATCTGGAGCAGCTGAGTGCATTTGCCAAACTTTTCTGATTACTTGAGCTCTGGAAATTCATAATTTAGCCGAATCTGAGCACATCTTCATGGCAGTAAGGAAATTACACCTAAAACATGAAGGTCAATCTTTCCCCATTCCACTGAGGTGCTGGAGATTGGCACTGAACTAAACACATAACTCAGCAAAGGCAGAGGAATGCATTTCCACTTTATTTTATTCTAAGAATCAACTCAGGGGATGTTTGAAGAGGGGTTTGTTTCTTTGTTTGTTGGTTTGTATTTAGAATTGAGCACGTGATACAACAACAACAACAACAACAAAAAGAAAAAAAAAAAAAAAGTAGAAATTTTCCAATGTGGTCTGATAAATGTACAGAAAAGCAAGCAGATTTATTTTATGTACTTATTCTATTTTATTTTCTTAACACCACATAAGGGTAAAGGCTCCATACAAAAGGACTGTAAAATGGTATTTCGTGTTATTCAACAACAGTAATATGAGCAGAAATGTTATGCCCAACACTATTATTATGTCAGAAATTTTTCCTGGAAATTCCTTTCTAGCATCAGTTGTTAAGACCAGGATGGATTTTTCACATCTTATCACAAGAGTGATTGTGCAGCTTCTGACTGAATTTCCTAACATCAGGTTACAGTGCTATGAATGGGAAATGGAAATAATTTTATTTAATACTATAGAACTCTCAGTAAAATATTATTTTTTTGTACATTTCAGCAAATTCTTTCACAATTTTGACTCAGAAACTGCTTCATTTTACTTCTAAGAGGAAGATGTTATTCATAGTTGCTTGGTAAGGATTAAGTAGATGGAACTTGCAGAGCATTCTGAATTTCTGATATTTTTCAAGCACCTGAATGTGGTAATAGTAACATTTGATTTCCTTGCAGAGCTACATTCTGTGGATTTGCCTTTCAGGTTCTCATTTCTTCCGTGCTGGCTCTGCTTCAATTGTTAAAATTAAGTGTACTCTTATACAAGTGATGACCTTCCCAACTCCATTTTTAAATACACATCATTCTGAGGAACTAGGTAAGGACTATCTTATTTTAAAAAAAGTATGTTAGTGGGTAGATGGCTTGAGCAGAATGACTCTTGTATGTGCTGTTGCTTCAATTTTATCTTCCAAATATTTATATTAAAAATCCCTTCGGGTTCTTTTGGGTCTTTTCACTGGTATATCATTATTGAATCCACTTGAAAAGAGCACTTTGTCCCATTTGCTCCCTTTTCTGCCTCAAATGTTACTCATTCCAGGAGAGCATCAGTGAAATATGGACCCAAAAAAACTCAAACCCATGGAGATGTTGACTCATTAGCAGATGTCTCAAGCATCCTTTCTAATTAAAATATGTACAGCAAGAATATTCACACTGTGAAGTGTGAAAATCTGTGCAGCAAACAATGTGGAAAGGAGCTGTAATAAGGTATGGGCATTAACAAAAACCAAAATTGCTGCTCAGAGTTGAGCTTTTATAACCAGTTAAAGGCAGCTACAGTCATAGAGAGTTTCTAGCTCAGCTTTTGTGAATTATGCAAATGCTGTGTACAATAATCAAAGGTTAATTTCAATTACTTATTTGTGTTCTGTCTAAGCTATTACAGTTAAAATTTTAATGCCATCACTACAGAACAGATGATGTCCACTCTCATAAAACAGGCCTTCCTTCACTACAATGCCATTTGAAATTTATTAGTGTTATGATGTCTTTGTATTTATCTTCTGATTGATACAATATGAAAATAAGTCCTGGCAACCTATTAAAAAATTAGAGTATTTAAAATTTTCTGCTTTGTTCAAAACAGGCAAGTAAAATTCAGAGGAGATCTGGAATCTGGAGTCATGAAAGTGTACAGTTATCAAAAGACAGAAATCCAAATCCACAGAAATCCTGAGAATTCAAATTTGAAATTGCTGAGGAATAAGGCCAGCTGAGCTCATGGTGGTCACTGTCTCATCTAATTAATGTGGAAATGCTAAAGTGGAAATCACTGTAGTTTTAAAAAAATTACTTCCCAAGCCATCAGAACTGGCCTGAAAAGGGAATGGTGGCATTTAAAATACTCCCTCTGCTAACTGCAGAAAATGGAGACTTTTATTGACAGAAAGTTTCTAACTAAGCCTACAGGCAAATCAAGAAATTAAAAGCTTTGTAAAAAAATTTAATTTTTCTTAAAATTTACCTTAAAATAAAACAATAACAGGTAAAGCATATAGTTGCCTCCTTTTTTTTTTTCTTTTCAATTTTGAAAATATTTTTATTTAATCCAGGTAATGATCTAAATACAAAGTAAATTTTAAGTTTTTGTTCTTAATTCAGTATAAATTTTATTTTTGCTAGAAAAGAAAATGTCTTCTCAGAGGGAAAACTTTCCATTTAACACAACAGCAAAAATGAAAGATTAAAGGTATTACCTGGTGGGATATTTTTCATGTACATCTGCAGAAGTAAATAAACATGCACTAGTGTTCTCCAGGCTTTAATCTGGGGACCCTAATTGATTATATGCCATCATATTCAACGATGCACATAATATTTGAATACTTTTTATTTTTGGTAGGTGTTTTTTTTTTTGTTTTTTTTTTGTTTTTTTTTTTATGTGTGTGAAAACTGCATATTGCAATAACATATTTGGATTCATCTTGTAAAAAGTATTTATTGGATTTTTAATTTAATATTCTCCAAATAAATGGCTGACCATGTGAGTAATTTGAAATGTGAAGGAACATTAGCCTAAAAGATGTGCAGTGTTTCTTACACTTTCAAGAATTGGTAAATAAAGGTGGGAGGCATCAATCTGTTGCAAATATGGTTTAAGCCTCTAATAGCAGAATTCACACACTAATGGCTATCTGATTTTCTCTCAAGACCTTCCTTGTCAGAGATGAAGGTTTATCTCTAAGCATAATGTTAATTTATTCTGTATCTTACAATGTGGAATCCTTAACTGTTTGGGATTTTTTTTTTTTTTCTTCTAATTTAAGAGGACCAGCGTAAGCAAGAAAATATTTTAAAAACACCTTTTAAGGCAGAATCTCTGCATCCACGGCCTCAATTTGCAGATGATCAGACTCCCCACTGGCATCACTTAATTATGAAGACAGAGCTGCTCTAGAAATAGGGTCCCACTTGAAAGAATTTCACCCATAAACTGATAATGGAAATGAATAATTATCAGAGATGCATGTGATTCTTCAACAAAGACTAAACCAGGGGGGAAAAAAAAAAAAAAACTTTTCTTAATCTCAGTTTTCTCTGTGCTATCTAGAAAGGCAAAATTAATGATGCTGATATTCAAAACATCTGTAATCAGACATAATTGTTAGAACTAGAATATTACTTACAATACCGCCATAATAGCAGCTGCATTATTATGCCCTCTTGACAGCTCTAATAAAATCTACCTGTGGAAGCACAGCTCTTTTGCCTTGCCATTTAATTTTTGAAAGTGCAGGTAGTTATTCAGTTTGCTTTTTAGTCTTACTGAATCTAAACTTTCCAGGTAGGGGAAAAAAAAAATGTGATTCATTAAAAAAAAAAAAGGAAAAATAAAGGAAAAAAGTGAGAGAGTCAGCTCCTCAATAGTGCAAAGAAACAGCATTTAAATTAGGCTTTGTCTAAAAAATTCTTTCCCTTTTTTGAGGACTAGCTGCCACCATTTGTGCCTGCAGTCAGTTACAGGTAGGATACAGTGCTTTTCACATCAATAAACCTATCTGCAGCCTGAGGTGTTACCAACTTGTAGCATCCAAGTCATAAAACAGAGTGTTTGAATTCCTGACCCTTTGGTGTGTGGTTTTTTTTGTTCTTGTTTGTGGTTTTGTTTTGTTTTGTTTTTCTTGGTTATTTTGTTGCTGTTTTATTTGTTGTTTTTGTTTCCTTTTTTGTGTTTTTGTGGTTTTTTGTGGTTTTTTGTGTTTTTTTTTTTTCTTAGTTGGTTTTTGTTTTTTTTTTCATTTGTTTGTTTTGTTGTTATTTGTTTTTTGATTTTTTTTTTTTTTAATTGACATTAGAACACAAAACCCTAGAGGTGAGCACTTGCTTCAGTGGTCGTTAGGTCAGAATAGAGTAAGGATATCGGTGCAAGGATTATTTCTGCTTATGATTTTTAGTAATGTTCTTTCTTTTCACTTTTTTTTCCCCTAGACCCACTCGTGACTTAAGCTAAGCGAGAGAAATGAAGGACAAAAGTGGAGGAGCCACTTCAGAGGTGAATTTCACAAGGTGAATTCAGACACCTCTATTTTGATTTGAAGGGTTTTGGGGGGAGAGATAGCAAGGATATCCAGCAGCTGGTCTGTGGAATAAAAAATATTAAAACCCCATCAAGCACCCCACAACAAAATAGAGAAAATGGATGAGCTATCATTATGAACACAGAGCAAAGAATTACAATACAACCCATTACTAGATTAACAAGAACTTCCTGTTAGACAATCTCATGAAAAAGACTTTTCAACCTCCAAAGCACCAAGAAATGTGAATGTTTCTGCTGAGCAGTTCTCCCTAAAGGGTGGGAGAAGGTTGTTGCAACCCACCCCTGAAGGTGGGGCAAATGAGATTTTTGTTAAAAAATCCCATGGGTTGGATTGGAGTGAAATGACATTTAATGAGTGGTGTGTGTGTGTGTATATATATAAATATATATATATTTATGTATATATTTGACAATTTATGTATATATCTGACAATTTATTGTAGAACAATATGTTTGCAATGAAAGGAGGTATGTGGCCATTTTGGTTATTATCTAGAGAAATACAGCAACATAAAAGTAGAAAGATTTCACTTAGGAAACGATGAAGAAAGGAAGTTGCGGAAGTTGCGGAAGGAAGGAATTTCGGAATTTCGGAAGGAATTTCGGAAGGAATTTCGGAATTTCGGAATTTCGGAATTTCGGAAGGAAGGAAGGAAGGAAGGAAGGAAGGATCTCTTTCTTCTTGTTTTTTCCCTTAACTGTTTCAAATCCCAAGTAGCTGTGGTGTTTTGCCTGTGCTGGATGCTCACCCCATGGCTGTTCTTATGCAGATCACAGTTTTCAGCATCTCACACCCAAAAATTCCCCTCCTGCCGTTCAGATTGTGGATGCAAACCCAAACTCAGCAAAGCAGCAGCTGCCTTGGCAAAGGTCTGATTATTGGAGTCATTAACCATTAATATTTCAGTCTTTCACAGGTAAGAGCAGAAGGAAACCTCCAGTGATCACAACATGACCCTAAGTATCTGAGTATTTTTACCCCCAAATAAGAAACAAACTCATTTTAATTTTCAGCTATTTCAAACTCCTTTGCAAATGTAGACTAACAAATATATGTCATACTGATATAGATAAAGTAAATATTACAGGTGTGATCTTCTAATTCATCCTTTCTAATTGCTGGGGTTTTTTTTTTGCAGTTTTGCTTGCGTTTTGCAGGCTCTGGTCCAGCCAAATTATACTTATTTCTTAGTCTTTATCAAAAAAACAACAACAACAAAAAAATCCACATATTGTAGCAAAGGGGTGATGCAATCAAAGAAGTGTTGATTTTGCTGCTCTCAGAAAAGAGAGTGGTGCCTAATTTGTAACGTGGAGCGGTGCCTGCACAGAACTCCTGTTAGGATGCAATCAGATATGACAGAACCATCTACCTAATGGAAAAACTTGTGATTTTCTCTAAGAAATGGGAATCTGCTTCATCTTTACCTGTGAAGGAAGAAGCTGTTAAGCTACCTCCAATTTTACAATAGTCAGGACTAATTTGCTGAAGTGTTGAGAACATTGCAAAGTCTTTTTGCTTCTTTGTCCTTGCACAGATTTTTGCAGTCTGTGCTCCAAGATGATGCCACAAAATTTCATTTTACTTGAGAGCCGGGAACAATTTTTTTAAGGTTACTTTGAGTTTCTACCACTTCCTGTGATCTGAAAATATCAGAAAAAAGTCTCTTGAGCATTTCTCCTTTTCTCCTTGGAAGGTCAGCGCCATTTTCTTTAAGGACTGCAGTGGGAATCGGCAGGCTGTCAACATGGTGCTAAAGAGAGCTCAAAAATAAGTACCTAAAATAATAGACAAATAATTAAAAAATGAGAAAATATAAAAATGTTCATAAACCCTTCTAACTCAGTGCTCTGCCCTTACCATCCATTTTATGTATGGATTTTGGTTAGCAAAAATTTTCCAAAGTTATTTTTTAAAGCAGGTGCTCCCCTTTTATGTCCACATTTTGCAAAGCTTGCTACAGCATGTGCACACTCTCAAAACTGAAGCTCATTTAAGTGGCTAAGTTATTTCCACAGACAGTTTTCCAGACTGTAGTTATCACCCTTTGATTAGTGTGTGTTAAAATACTGTCAGCTTTTTCATAAAAATGCCGAATTTTTTCCCCTTTTTTATTAATGTGCAGAATTAATAGGTATTCTGTCTCTCAAGTGTTGTCTCAGAGAAATCTAGATATAGAGACAATACACTTATAAAGTCAATACCTTCTGGTGAGGAAAGAATACAGACTGTAACAGAGATGCTTAATTAATGTTGCCATGAGTTTTAAAGATTATATCAATATTCAGTTTATAGTCCTAAAAGCAATGGAATGAATAAAAGCAGTTTTATTGGTATGTAAATTCACAGAAGGTTTTTTGCTCTTTCTTTTGTGGTTATTTTCCCTTGATGCACCAGGAATCTCAGCTCAGGATAGCTGGTAAAACATAAAGCAACTTGTGGATAAACCTGCCAGTGAGAATCCCGGACTTAGTGAAACTTCAGCATGAAAGAAGTGTGTAAGTTACCTGCAAAAAACCATAAAAACCTTTTATTGAGCCCAAAAGCAAAAGAAGTGATAGAGAAGTAAGTTTTAGCTTGGTGCTATTTTACCACTGGGTGAGGAGAAGGGCACACAAATATCCCAACCCCTCTGACCATTTAATCCTGCCCCAGCTCAGAGCAGCTCTAGCAGGAACATCCCATGGTGCTGCCCAAGGCTCCAGCAGAGCAGAGGTTGAAAGCTGAACTCCCTTCTCCCTAACCTCTTAAAGAAAGCTTTTAGGAAACTATGGGAATGGCATTTTGCCAGCCAACATGGCTCAGTCTTATTCTGTGATTAATCTCTCAAAAAGGGCCTTTAAACCCCTGCCAGTCTGTGACCAGTTCCTTGTGTTTTTCATCAAGTCTAAAGGTACTTACTTCAAAAAGAAATAACAGTTTAATGCACAGCCAAAAAAAGCCTTTAGGAATTTAGTGCCCTTATTTTTTCTCTTTTGTTTAGACACCCCATTCTGTGCCTTCCTTAGTTTTTTTTTGTTTTTTTTTTTTGGTGGATTCATCCCTTAATAAACAGCACTGAACCTTTGTCACCTTTGAACAGCCACCTACACTGCCTAATTACTTTTCTCTTTTGGAACCAATTCATTAATGCTGGATGGAAAGTTATGAAACACAAAGAATATGTAAAATCGGTTTTGCAATGTGTCACAGGCAGTTTAGTGTCAGGGATCTACAGGCAGCTTCTATGGAAAACAAAAATAATTACAGGATAATGAATTTTAGCAGAACAAGAGATACAATTTACAGAGTTATTTTGAAGGGAGAAGGTTTGAAGATCAAAGAGCTTATCCTTAATAGCTTTTAATGTAAGAAGGGAAAACATTTATTTTCTCAACAATTCTTTTAGTTATAATGCATACTTCAGAAATTTCTTTTATTTGCCTTCAGAAATAAAATAACAAATATCATTGAAAATAATTTTCTTTAGAAAAAAAAAAGAAAAAATTAAAAGAAACTGTCACCTAATACCTAACTGATATTTGATCTGTGAAATCATTGCTTCCTGCCATGTCAGACCTACTTTGGTCATTGTGAAATACAGCTGAAATATGCTTATCATCAGGATTTAAGATGGGGAGTACCTTATAGCAGAGACAATCACTGGTGCAGCAATGCATGAATCACCTCATGTGTTCCCTGTGCATTTTGCCAGCACCCATACCTTTAAAAAAAAAAAAAAAAAAATCTTAGTAGCTATTAACACAGATTCTAACTATTTAAAACCAATTATACACCTCTTAAAACTGCTGTATGTACAATATGACTTTAAAAAGTGTCCCTCTGAAACCTGCAAACCACTCCAAACTTTGTAGTTTGTTCCAAGTTTCTTCAGATCAGAGGGCGAGAGAGCAGTTTTATCACTCAGGTCACACAAGAGAACTTTCCAATCTACTCGAGTTATTGATAATTTTAGAGAAGTGAGTAGCTATAAACCTCAGTGAAAATCTGAAAATTCTGGGAAAAATAGACAGCTAGATAGAGATAGATAGATAGATAGATAGATAGATAGATAGATAGATAGATAGATAGATAATAATTAAACCTACCTAAAATTATTTAATGTGGCAAATAAAAACTGCCCCAGAATCACAGGGTTCTTATTTTTCCATTTAACTCACATAATAAGATTTTTATACTGCATATGTAGGCAATGGGAAAAAAAGTGACAATGTTGTACAATGCCGTCACAATTATTGGTAAATTTTCTAAAGCTGCTGATCAATTTGAGCCTGAACAGAGACAATAAAGCGCAGAGAGTGGAAAAGCGAAGGAAATGATAATATTTTAATTGCTTAAATAGGTACTAAACTCGCTCCAAAGGTTAATATTTCTTGTTTTGTCTTATAATGCCATCCATATTCTTTAAAAAGTCAAGGAAAGGAAAAGGAAAAGGAAAAGGAAAAGGAAAAGGAAAAAGGAAAAGGAAAAGGAAAAGGAAAAGGAAAAGGAAAAGGAGGAAAAGGAAAAGGAAAAGAAGGAAAAGGAAAAGGAAAAGGAAAGGAAAGGAAAGGAAAGGAAAGGAAAGGAAAGGAAAGGAAAGGAAAGGAAAAGGAAAGGAAAGGAAAGGAAAGGAAAGGAAAGGAAAGGAAAGGAAAAGGAAAGGAAAGGAAAGGAAAGGAAAGGAAAGGAAAGGAAAGGAAAGGAAAGGAAAGGAAAGGAAAGGAAAAATGAAAGAGAGAAAGAGAGAGAGAAAAGAGAGAGAGAGA